>NW_010135977.1:0-21347 GCF_000699245.1 Pterocles gutturalis | reverse complement strand
CCTCCCAGCACGGGAACGGGGCCGGTTCCCAGGGGACCCCCCCCGACCTCTTTCCGACTGTAACGAGGATGCCTCGCCCCGAGAAACCGGCCTTTTCCGCCAGTATTGTCAATTAATTACACAACAATACACACTTATTAAATAGACTTGAAACCTCAAGCGGGAGAACCCCAAATTTTGATTTCTCAAAGCGCGACACCGATCTAAATCCGTGCAGACTGAGCTCGCAGCAGTGACCCCGGTGGTTATTCCTATTGCTATTTGCTGTTTAATGCTCCTCAGGGAGCTATCGGCACTACTTGAGCTAAACACACCTACCTTACTCAAAGCATTAAACGAGTAAAACTGTTCAGTTATCCACTAAAGCGGGAATTTGGAACAAAATCTAAAGATACAGGAAAATACTGTCGCCTTGAGTAAAGGCAACACAGAGGCACAGATAATCATTAAGTTTGAGAGATCCACCTTATCACAAGAATGAAAGATTTGTTTGCCATTCCAAAGTTATTATTTCTATTTTTTTTTATCCAATTCAAAAATTCACAGGAAAGAGCAAATTGGTCAAGTAGGTGTCACTGCAATTGCCACTCATACTCCCAGCACGGTCACCAAACTGATCAATACCAGCTTCTGTTATTATTTCATATGATCCTTAAAACATTATCAAACTACTAAGTCCCCAAGTTTGCAGACTGAAAATGTATTTGTACCTAATCTTCATGATTATCTCTCCATTTCCTGAAGCATTCTATCCAAAACCAAGACAAATCAACTCAAATCCCTTCCTTTACCTTAACTACAATCCCCCTTTCTCCAGGGCTCAATGAACGTGGGCTTGTGGAGATCAGACACTATTTTTAGAGTCACTACGTTAGAGCAAAGGGTATCCTTAGACTATTATTTCAAGTCTGAAGCCAAAGGGACTTTTTGTAGGAAGTAACATTTGTTTCTTCTAAAGCACTTTTTTTTTTTTTAGTGGGTCTCACAGCAGTTGATAAAGAAGATAGTTATCTTTATACCCCCAGACACTGGAACAACAAGAGATGCAAGATCCCAACAGCTATGTGAAGTGTTTAAGTTACAATATAAGCAAAGCCTATGGTTTGGCTTCCTTAACAGTTCCGGAGGCTTGATAGGATAAATAGCGGTAAACCTATTTGCATGGTCCCATTTTGCAGCTGTTCAGTAGCAAGGAATGAAGAAGAGTTGCCTGATGCAAAACAACTTATCATCTACACAATATACAAACTCAGCAAAAAGAGCTGGCAAAAAATTCAGGCAATGCAAATGCAGGATGATAACGAGCATGTAATTTGTTAGCTGCATGGCTGGAACTAACAGTCAACTTGACAAATTTAGTTTTGGTGTAACTACTCTCGAATCTAAATGAAGCGGTCTAACCTTGTACTTCTGAAATGAGATGCAGTGGCAGCTTCAACACCAGACAATTCAAACGGCTCCCAAAGGACCACACTGACCGAGCGCCACTTCTTCTGCCACTAGGGAACACACGGCCGTCTCATCCTGACAACACCCTCTGATAACAACCCAACCCCAAAAACCAAACTCCTCCAAACTATTACCTACAGATTGTCTGTGGAGCAGTGTTGGGATCACTTGGTTAAAGACAGGAATTTTGAAAAGGTTAATAAATCCCAACACCACCAACTTTTTGGTGCTTTAACTGCAACTTTTAGCATTCCTTAATCAGAGTATTTTCTCTTCAAAAGGTTTAAAGTTATTTCAAAACCTGTTATTTTCAATAGTAATATCCTAACAGGTTATATCCCAAGAAGTTCTAGCACAGATCATCTAAAATTCAATCCACTGTACACGCACAAGCACTGCAATGTGTCTCATACAGACCGATGGGCATTTGCATGTCTGACCTTATTAATCATTTTTCACCACAGACACTGCATTTTACCGTGACACTGTGCCGTTACACCTGGATGTGTCCCTATCTCCCCAAACATAACCACGGTGGACAGTCTGTGGCATTAGTACTTGAGTGTATTCTTCACACTGCACTCTTATGTAACAGGGAGGTTCTTGAGCTCTTATAAACCTGCTTGGCAGAACATTCTTCCATAAACAAATTAATTTCACCTTAATCAAGTACAGTTTCACAGCTGACCTTATTTAGAAGACTTTCTGTGAATTTTCACTGCAATTCTACTTCTTCAAGAACTACAAAGTCCTGTACTGTGTGCAGAATAACACTCCTCAGCTAGCTCATTTCATTAGGAGAGGCAGGAAGAACTTCTGAAAACCCATAATGAGTTTAAGCTGTTTCAGTGAAATATCATAACTCTCATATATGCCACCCTTGGGAAAGCATATGCAAAGCAGCCTACAAATATCCTCAGTCCTTCAGTAAAGATAAAGAGAAGATGGAAGAGAAAAATATTTGTTTGTGCTCACTTAAAAATTCTATCCTATTACTATTCATTTACAGCAGAGAAGGAAGTTAAAGCTCTGTGCAGTTTTGAGGTTCTTTTACACCAAGCAAATTTGGACTTTGCTTATCTTACCCACGAAGCCTGGAAATCAGCCTGTTTACCTTACAAATTAGAAACCCACAAAAAGCTGAAGAAAACCTTGGGAAAAAATAAATAACCATGGCAACATTTTAAATGCTTTGAGGTAAAGCAGAACAAAATGACATACAAGCCACTCTAATTCTCTTTTGGGGGTAATTAAAAACTGCTGTTTACTTATCACTAAATGGAATTCCCCTAAATTTATAAATTATGATAGAAGGAACCATGTGTACACACCCGCTCTAGTAAATTTACACCAGTTTCAAATGGCAGTGTGTACACAGTAAGTTATATGCAGAAGGAGAGGGACATTTAAGATGTTATTTATCACACGCTTTATTTTGTCTCAGTTGTCAGTAGGGTGTGATGTGCATCTAAGACCGATAATGGACCCTATAATAACATCATCTCCAATACAGAAGGTGAGACACAGAAGCAAACTTATTTTGTAAAGAAAACAGAAACCAGCACAATTTTTTTCCAAGTTATGAATTTTCCCTGCAGTTTCTATGGCATAGGATAGTAAAAACTGATACAACAGATAATATTTAAATGTTAAATGTAGTAACTTGCTCTTAAGACCACACATTTGAAATCTCCTCCTCTACATAATACTTCTCCTATCCACGCAGTCAGTCACTTGCAGCTTAACTTCCAATTTCTTCATACTAACTTTATTTAAAAAGCCTGGTTACTATAAATTCATCTCTTTATCATAATGAAAAAATAAGTTTACAAAACACTAGGCAAGACAAGCTTTCTTAATGTCCTTTGGGTTTCATATTGTTGAAACGGACAAGAAATTAAACAGAATATTGGATTTTAAATATTCCTATAAACTACAAGAATAGTCTACTTGTGCAATTAAAAACTACAAAATGTGACTTTAAGTCTTGACCTGATTTATCGGTACACTCCCTGAATGCTGAATGTTTAATGGTAGTGAAAACTGTCCAACTTCATGTCAAGCTTTCACTTCAAAAATCATCACAGATTAGCCAGATCAGAACTTTCTTTACAGATCACTTCCCTAAAAGGTGCGAGAAGAGAATAAAGTACATTGAAATAGATGGCTCAAAAAATAATCGGAATACCAGTATGCACTTCTAACAAACACTCGTTATTACAGATTTGTGAGCTTTTTTTCCCCAATACAGAGCAAGGTAAACTTTACATTCTAACCTAGATCTGCATAGCGAAGCAACTCGCACACTTCTACAGTCACATCTTAAATTACCTGCCAAGTTACCTGTGTCACACGTGTAGTGACAATCAAGGAACAGCAGGAGCACATTGCTGAACCACGGTTGCAATGCTTCTTGGACTAACTTGGTCCTGGAAACAGTTTGCTTCTTTCTGAGCAGTGTGAAGCTGGGATTACTAATACAAGCCATCCCAGCCTGGCTCACGCTGAACTGGTTTGAGCATGTCCACACTGTGTTTCTGGAACGAAGTCTACAAGGCAGAAACAACTCAGTGGTTCTATACCAGCTCAGGTCCCAGCACCCTGCTTTCTGTGACACCCAAGCCCAAAATTACTCAGAGCTGCTGGTTCTACACCAGCCTCTAAGAGGTACGGCCGCAAGCCTTTGTGCAGGGGCAGCCTGGAGGTAACGCCATTTCGGATGTAACACTCCCTCCAACTAGCGTGCAGCACAGACACCAACATGAACTTCCAGAAGCTTGCCTGCGACTGGTATTGCAAACACTGAACTGAAGCTAACAAACAATCTCACAGCAAACACACATCTAACTGGTTGCTGCAGGAGCAAACAAGACGGCTCTTTGAAGAACCCCCTTGCCACAATATTCTAACACTAACATATTCTACTTTCACTTATAGTTAAACCCTTTCTTATCTAGTTTGAGAGACACAGTGCCCCAAAAATTACATCCTTCTTCCTGCCTCCCGCTCCCCGAATAAAACTGGAATGGTATAAAACCAAGAAAATTTCTTTCATAAAGCTACCTATAAAAGTGTCTTGACATCCAATCTTTGTCCTACAACGCAAAAAACCATAAAAATAACCGATTTCTGCAAAAAATCCTCAGTAGAAAGTGTCTCATTATCTACAGAAATAGAAAAATATTTATGTAATCTGCTATAGTTTTTCATGCTAGTTTGTGTCAAATTTGGTGCTACAACAACTCGTTAACAAGACAGACTTAATATTCATAAATATCCTGTATTTTAACAGTGGATCTTGATGTCAACTGTATCAGCACAGAAGAATTTAGACCAATGAAAAGTAGCATTCGCCATACTTTAATCATCTTTCATAGAATCTTTCAAAATCTGTTTAATACAAATAGTAAAAAAATAGGACTGTAATAAAAGGGAATAAAAGGTACTAATAATAAAAGGGAACAGAGCAGTAACTGATTCTTCAAACATCGATACCTTTAAACTTTTATAGTATATGGTCCTGTTGATCTCCAGAGGAAACAGATTTTGCTCCTTTCCTGAACGTGCCCAATTCACATACCGCAGCCAGTTCCCTTTCTTTGGATCGGTTGCATCAACACACATCCACCCCAAGTTTGGGTAATACACCTGCGAGAGAAAAATGGCACTGAGCAAATGGACAACTGCTGACACTGAGGTGTACATGCTGAAGGTTTTGGGCTCAAAAGCCAAAACACTTAAAACATATTTTGCTTTCTTTTCAGTTTGGCAAGCTTGAAATGATTCTCTAGATTTTGCATTTAGTGAAATGACTGATTTTTAAGATATGAAGGCAATAAAGCTTTATTTTTACTATCTGATGAACTGGGAAAAGTAACTACAGAGATGTTAGAAGCATTTGCTTCATTTGGAATGAGAAGGGAAAACATAATTTAATCTTTTTTTAGGGTATTAAAGAAAATCTTAACCTTTCAGAGATCTTGTGATCACCTTAAAAAATTGACCATGTCAATAAAACTATGTTCCACCATGCTGTGTAAATTCTTTGCTTTCTATTCTTGGAGAAAGATTTCTAACACCTACTCCTGTTTTATATGTCAAGACAGTCTGCAATAAAGCAATGTTACTGACATCTCCAGTATTTTCTGGTGACAGGCAACTCTCCTTCTCTTTCAAGACATAGTTAACTATCTTCCACTTTTCTTACTATAATCCAAGTTAGATGCCTATAAGAACAGCTATCAGTGGATGCTATACATTTTTTTCCAAACCAAAGACCACACCCACTGTTCAGCAACTGCAACTATAATTTTTCCATTACTCTGTCTCAGAACACAGGCATACTAACAGATACACAACGTCTCAGAAGCATGGAACAGCTCACAGATGTTTAGAAAAACAAAAAAAAGGAAAAATATGTGCAATTTAGTGTTAGCCTTTTTTTTTTTTTTTCCCCCCCCCCTTTTGGTCAAGTCTATAAATATCAGCTTCTGCCTGGAAAAGCTCTTTTCAAAACCCAGCCTCATCACCTCCTGCAACATTCACTCAGCACCACTACAGATAAAACTCATCTTATTCAGAATGATAATTTTTCTTCAGATTAACTTCACTAAAGAAACAAATTAGATTCTTGTGGAAAAGATCGTTCTCCCAGTTGAAGGTCCATATACCTAACTACTCCCCCCACACCACCATCCTTTTACAAACCATATTTTCTAACAGTTAAAATTCTGGAGTGGTTTCAGATATCAGCATATGGCACCCACTGTTGCAGTCTCATTTTAGCTGCTTTTTTTAAATTCCAAAATCAGCATTAAAGGAACATATGATTACTCTGAAATCTAGGAAGGGTTCCTGTTATCGCCTGCACTGCAAACTACGAAACTTAAGAACAGCTTGTTTGTGACTATCATTTCTCAACACAAATTTAAAAAAAATATTAAGACATATCCACAGAGAACATTCAAAATCCAGCACAGAAAAAAAACAATTGCAAGGTCAATAATTTACTTGACTGATTCAATCTAAGTGTTCTTGTACCAGATGAGCACTGGAGATAACTTATGCAGTGAAGCTTGGGATAATATTAGCTCAATGCAAGAAATGTTATACTTGAACACTTTATTACCTTCCTGAAGGGGAACTTTCATTTATGAGAAATTGTTCTAGATCAATTCCGCAGTCCAACTTTTGCAGGCCAGAAGGATGACTACTATCAGTAACTTTAGCCTAAATATCTGTAAACTAGCAAGTTCTGTTTCAGAACATGCTATGCCACAGTTCTTCCATCTCTCTCCTTGACCATTTACTTTGCCATGTGCTCTATGTGTTTTGAGAAAGGCTGAAGTTGTCTTTGGAAGTAGTTACGATCTGCCTTAAAGACACTGTAGTCAGGATTCAACTCCAGATTAAACACCTACATTAGGAAATCTACATAATATCCAAGGTCTTATGACTATCAGCGGAGCTTAAAGAGCTATTCAGCTGTCCAGACAGTATTTGCTTTAAGGCAAGCCCAAACACAAGCAGCACAAGAAATACTGCAACAGTTGAGAACTTTTATAAAAACTCCAAAAGCAAAACCAATTCTCATAACAAAGCTGGTTTTCAAAGAGCTAAATGAGGAGTGCTGCAGCTTCCTTAAAAGATTCCATATCCTTCTAATTTCCCTAACTTCATAAGCAGTCGACAGTTCTCAGTTGCAGAAGGGATATCACTCCAGGTTCCAGCCAACAAGGCAAAGCTTTATCTGCAACAGACTCTTAAGAGGAGGTATCATACACAGATGTAAGAAAATTAATACAGCAATTTCAAACATTGCCAACAGTTTCAAGCTTTGTAATTCAGAATGGTTGCTCAACCCAAGTGTCTATAAATAAGTGTTTATAATGGCAGACAAAGGTAGATGGCAATTATTTCACATCACGTCTATTTCTAAAATCTCGGGAAAAATTAAAGACTAAACACAAAATATGGACCTAGTGACAAATACCTTTTCCCATTTACAAGCTGTTTCTTACCTCCCACATGTACACATTGCTTTTAACTTGAGATCTTTTTTTCTTGTCACCAACAAATGGTCCAAACTTCTTGCCTTTTAAAATTGATTTCGTTGCCCAGACACCTGAAGAGACATATATCAGCTGTTAAAACCAATCTAACTCATCTCAAGCAAATCTTCTACTCTCAATTTGTATTTCTTATGATTTTTAGATGTGTCTGTCTCAGACTGGGGAGTATTCTACAACATTAAGATCACAATAAGGAAACTGAAGTTTACTAAAATGAATTTAAACAATCCTCTCCCCAAAACTCACTTCAGCCATGAAAGGTTTAAGCATTTACCTCTTTTCATGCTTTGCTCATGGGCTACTGTAGCTCTGAAGAAAAAAAAAAAAAGAAGGACCTACATTTTTCTTGTCCTTTCAGGTTGTATTCAATATACCATAAGAGCATTACAGGTTTTATAATGTAAAGTCCCAGATTTCATCTATTTTGCTGAGTAAACATGTTATTAAAACAAAAAATCCTATTTGCCTTCTCTGAAACAATGCCAGGCAAATAAAGCCCTTTCAAAAGTTGTGAAACTAATAGTATATTTTGAAGGAAAAAAACATTTAGGATTGGTTAAAATATGTGTATCTGCCCACAAATTTACTGTTTAACCAAACCGAAAATGGACAGCTGCATTTCACATTTTATAGCATCAAAACTAAGAACAGATTGACAAATAATTGGTAATTAAACGTAACATTCTCATTCAGATCATGGTAGATCAGGTTCATACCAGAAAAGATTAACCTTGCTCCAAGGAGCTTACAACTTGTTACTAACAGTAATGCATCTATCGTCAGGCTTATTCCTCAAACTACCAGCTTTCAACATCAAGTATCCAGTCTGCAATTCTGACTTCCAAAGTTCTCCCACATTAAACTCTGTTAAAAAAGAAGACAAGCATTTTGCATATATTACAGAAACACTTTGCTCCATAGAGCAGCTTTCAAGTCTGCACTGAATCTGTCCTCATAAACTAAACTTTCCATATTGATTGGACAGTGAGACGCAGCATTCTATAGAGACACAATAGTAAGGTAGTTGCAAAACACAAAATTGGTAAAAGTGAAAGTCCTATAAGTGAAAACCCAGTGAAGTAACACATCAGTATTTTCATAACCTAACCTATGCGCGTGTTGGTTCACCTCTGACCCCAATTCTGATGGTCTAGAAACATCATCTTGGGATGTTGAAGAAACTTAGTCAACAGAAATTATTTCAGGTAAATGCACCAGACATCAACTCTATCCAGCACAGGAGGGCACCAAACTTTCACAATAACTGTAATTTATGTGAGCTGGTGTAAAAATCTTCATTCTCTTTTCACAGTTGTAGCACTCACCAAGCCGTGTCTTGTCAACAGCAGATGGGAAGAGCCTCACGTCCTCGGGAAGTCCCCTAAGCACGTGCTCAGGTACATCATCTAAGGTCTCCACAGCAACAGGAGATTCAGTTGTGTTCTACAAGTCAAAAAGCCAAAAGGACCACAACCATTAACAGATAAAAACAACACAGCACAACAGATCATCAACCCATGCAAGCCACAAAAATTCCTGACTTGAAATTAAAGTAAAATTTACAAAGTGCCATTTCTACAAGGGTCCCCTCCATCAACACGCTAATGTAGGAGAATCTTTTTATCAGGACATGCAAGTTTTCACTACTATTTTCATCACACTTGTTTATGCTCTAATGCAGTGTCCTAAGACCACATTAGAGAGAGACGTAAAACACCAGGAACTAAAGTTACTGTAAATATTCTTTTGCCTTAGTTAATGAATACATTTTTATTACAAGCAGTACACAGTGAGCAAACCTAACTGGAAGGGTTTTCGTGTATTCATTCTTTTTCCTTGACCTCTCCTTAAAAACAAATTAAAATTCTCCCTTGAGTTACCTGCAGAGTAGAGCTAAAGGTGTTTTACTTTTCCTATCCGAACATGACATACCTGACATCACTACTATATTATATCTAAAGATAAATGAACAGAAAAGTACTGTCGTTCTATACCTTGGAAAATACCTGTTTTTCAGAAGACAGTTTTCATATGAGTTCATGCTTAGTGTTAAGTCTTTGAAACTGATCAAACTAAAACCCATCTACGGAATAGTTTTCAGTTGCATTATTTTTACTGATCAGTTACGCCATGAGAAGATACATTTAACAAGTAATTAGGTCAGCAATAGTCTTATTACATGCTATATTATGTTGAAACAACATTCCTTTGTGTCATTTCTGATTAAAGTTCTTCCAAATTTCAGAGAAGATACATGGTAAGTTGATCAACCTGCCTAGTCTTTTATGCTGAGACTTTCTTCAAAAAAGTATCACATCAGTGTTCACACAAACAGTCCTTAGTTTTAGTATCTGAGTTATCACTTCAGAAATCTCCAGTTCCTTAAACATTCTACTGAAGCATTAAAATTACTCTGATTACACAACATATTCATAAACAATGT
This sequence comes from Pterocles gutturalis, assembly GCF_000699245.1. Classification (NCBI taxonomy): domain Eukaryota; kingdom Metazoa; phylum Chordata; class Aves; order Pterocliformes; family Pteroclidae; genus Pterocles; species Pterocles gutturalis. Next base: position 11,384 of record NW_010135977.1, on the reverse strand, counting down.
GTTTAATTCTATTTTTAAACTAGACAACTCAATTTTTTCAAAAAAACATAGCATGAAAACATGCTAGCTATTACGTAACCTGTCTGGAAAGTCTAACTCAATTTAAAAAGTAAAGGAGGTAGATTAATTTTCCCTTTAAATTACAGACAGCTACAACAGACCTCATCTGACATTCAGATCTAATCTTTTCTGAAAACAAGCCATGAAAGTTTTCATTATTTTGTGTTTCCCCTGTATGCTAAATCATAAATAAGATCTCTTCTGCTAGCAAATGTGCCTGACTGCTTCTGAAAAACTACTATATTTAAGAGTAACATGATGCTTCTAGTAGAAATTTTTGTTATTTTTTGAATAACAAATAGTCAGAAGATGAGAGAAGTTAGAAGTGTTTCAGGACATAAATATAATTTGTCCAAATTATACTGCTGAAACACATTACTGGCAATTAAAATAACGAGAGGCAGGTGAACTGGGTCTACTGAGTCTATTGTTGTCTTTCTACAGCTCTACTCGCAGCGTACAAACACAGCATTTCCCTCCAAAGATCCACATTAAAGTATCTGCATGTCAAGTTTACTGCTCTGCAAGAACCAGAATAAGCTAACAACAGCTTTTAGAGAGGTTAAAGGGTTTTAAATAATGCCATAAAAGTTATTATTTCAGTATCCTAAATGTTAATCATGGTTCCTAAATAAATCAACAGCTCAGAATCCTTAGCCAGCAGGTTAATACAAAAGGTTTTAAAGTATTTTTATATTAAAGTCTGAAAGGAAATAGAGAGCTAATATATGATTTATGCATGTCTAGTAAGGGATTAGCTCCATTTTAACGAGCCCACAAGGTTCAATAGTCTGCTTATAATATTATTCATACTATTATCTGCGTAACACGACAGTAACTGCTGCTACTCACACTTGTCATTAAACAACTAGCTCTTTATTACCAATTATAATGAACAAAACACTAGTCCTGACAAAAATTACCAGAATTTCAAAGTTACAAGCATGCACAGTTTCTCATAAAATCTGTCCACATTATGAAAGAATTGTGCTCGGTGAGAACTAGGCATATGTTGAGCCATGTGCAACAGCCCTAAAAAAAGTACCTGCCCTCTGCCAGCGAACTTTGATCATTCTGGTCAGGAGCAAATACCGGTGGTGATAGCAATAACTACTCTAACATGCAGGACGTTATACCTGAGCTCTGAACAAGCTTTAGGAGGTGTTAAACTGAGAAATAACAACTTGGGCAACACTACAGTTGTCCAACTAAACCCCAACTTTCTGGAAATTATTCTTGCTTTTACATATCACCATCAAGCAGAGATACAATAGTAGTTTTCATAGTTTCTGAGTAATACTCAAGAACATTTTTCATTGAGCACTTACAAAACATGTTATGCTGAAAGTTTACTGGAAATATATATAGAATATGCTATCAAATTTAAGGTTTTTATCTCTAAAGCAGAACAGAGAAAGTTTCTCAACCTTTTCTACTTAGCACCCACTCCTTGTGAGGGTGCTGAGCGTGGCACTTACTCTACATTTACAAATGGGACTTGCTGAGGTAAGTTACAAGAACATGTCTTCTGCCAGCTTTAACAGCAACAACTAAAATGACAAAACTGGAGTCACAGCAAGGTTATTCTAACGCTGCCTTGGTAACCCCTAACAGCTGCACAGACACCTCCTAGAGAGCTATTTGTAGGGGAGAAAGACCCCCAGATTGGAAACCATGGAAGGAACAGAATGTCAGAAATCCCTTCCCATGCAAGAGAGTGAAGAGACTGGGGGCTGTGCTGGGGGGGAATACTTATTCTTTAGTTTTAACAGCTGAAGTCTACTGAAAGCAGAGCAAAGTTTTATTTTTCTCTTCCAACAATCCAAAAGGAAAAATAGTGATGAAAGAAGTCTGATTTTCAGACATCTGTTAGCCTTGAACTGATACAAAAGAAGCCATGTCTCATCAGATGAAAAAGAAACATGCTCTTCTCAGCATATCAAACAAAGAAACCTAAGTATCTTTCCAGTACCCCATGATTTCATTAGGGGAGAACCAAGCCTATTATTCAGTGGTCTCTAACAAATTATATATAGGCACAGATGAGAGGGACTACGGAGAGTGAGCAAGACAGCTATCAGAACCATGCACTTCAAGTTTCAAGCTACCAAAAGTGGGGTGGTTTTTTGGTTGGGTTTCATATTGGGGTTCGGTTTGTCTGGGGGGTATCGGTTTTGTTTTGGGGTTTTTTACAACCATAGCTAGACGAGCAGTTAAAAATCTCAAGCCTGCAAATAAATTTTAATGTACAAAACTTTAAAAATCAGATTCAACTGATTCAGAATGGTGCTGTGTCATACCCTCTGATGTGTCTGGTGTATTCCTTTATAGTCACACTTTCTTTCAGCCATAAACATCCCCAAACTGTTCTATCATTTAAGAAGTTTATTTGCATGGAGAAATATACAATCAGAACTTTATTTTGCATCTACCTACATAAATCAAAGATTAGTAGCTACATTCAGAGAACACAGCGCTCAGACTCATTTGACACCTGTCATATTAATGGATGTCACAAGTACCAGAAAACTGGATATGGCCTAATACATAACAATACATTTCACACCTCAAACGAATGGTAATAAGCAACCAAACACTATACAGTAAAATAAACAACAATTTAGTTCAGTCAAATCAGTGCAATCTCATTTTATTTGCAATTTAAATATAGCTACTTAAAACATTTTCCAGATCACAACTTGTCCCCAAGGAACGTCTGTCTGTCTACCAAATGAAGAAATATTGTATTTCAATCGCTTTTCCACCAACACTTAACAATCACATTTAAATTGATTTTTCTCTTTTAAAAAATTTACCTCTGTAAGGATAGTGTACTGGTGCATGTCCTAAGCCAACTTTTGCATTTAACTGAAGTCTAATACAATATTTTTCACTCACTCCAAGACTGCTTCTAAGTACAAAAGCACTTGAAGCTTAATTTCATTTTTAAGCTTCTTACTCGGAAGTTCATCAGAAATATTACGTTGCTAGCATTCAAATTTCAAGGGTTAAGTGACAAGAACAATGAAAAAAAAGATCGTTGGAGGGCTGATGGGCTACCTTAACTGAAACTATTTTTTTCCCATTTGCTTCAAATTCAGAGTCCTACCACTTTGACAGTACCTTTCAACACATCAATTAGGGAATTTTTCACACCGCTTTCAATATAAATGTACCTATGGACCAACCACAAATTAGACTATAATGTTACAGGCAGTATTTAAGCAGAACAGAAACAGTACCTGCAAGAAGATGTTTACAGATGATTAGAGATAAGGGCAAAAAGGAAGAAAGTCATCCTGAAGGACGTGATGAATGACAAACATTCAGTTAGTCTCATGTTTTGGTGGAAGTAGGATTAAGATAAATGAAAAGATAAATGAAAGGATGCCATTGAAGAGAGAGGGTCACGGCGAGAAGTTAGAAGAGGTAGTAGTGAAAAGGAGATGAAATGAGGAAGGAAGATTGCTGAGGCAAACAGCCACCTAGCACAAGAAAGGTAAATCAGAAGCAGAAAGGTCTCTGCTTGTCCAAGAACCTTATCTGGCTACCCCTCTTTGCAACTACTTCACTGTGTGTGCTTGAAAATTAAAGATGTATCAGAAATACTTGAAATAATAATTAAAAAAATCAGAGTGAATGGGGGATGGATTTTTAGTACAAGTGCAGCTGTAATTTGTTTATGTACGCCTTCACTATTTTTTAAACAACTGCCTATGCAGCTTTTCAGGCAGCACACAACCTTCTTCCTGCTCTCTCTGAATGCAGTCTGAGAAGCAGGAAATGCTACCAATCAAAACACAGAATTTGCTTGGGTTTTTTTTTAAATAAATGATTCAGCATACTCTGATGAAGTATTTCCCATATTAAAGGAAGATCTTCTTAAACAGATAGAGAATGCATACTGTCTATCCTGAGACAGCAATCTTCCAAGAAACCCAAAAAGAATAATTCTAAAAACAGCTGTTTTTTTTTCTTTACTACAAGAAGGTCATATCAAACTATTTATGAAAAGCTTTTTCTTCATTACTTCAAGATTTCAGTGGGATAAACAACAAAACTAGCAGTCTTTTTATATAAGCCAAATTAACCTCAATTACTTTCAGGGTCACTGAAGTCACACCAAAAGCAGAGATAAGCAGAATTAAAGAAATGTGAGAACAGAACACTTGAAAGATGTTTGGCATCAGGCAAAAACATTTCTTATACAGACCTGGCACTACAACTTGTCAACAGTGAATGAAATGACAAGGGCACTGCAAGAAAAAACACCACAGGGTTGATGCTTAATATGAATGGTAATTGAACACTAAAATATGAGTTCTGTATACTTGGGAAACTAAATGTGAAAGCCAGAAACACTAAGAAGGACTCTAAGCTATTGTAACTACTCCCAGAGGCAGGGTCATCTCATTATTTAATTGTAAGATGACATACATCACAGCACTGCATAAGCAATATTAGCAGTCGCAATAGGAAAGATGAAGACTTTGCTTTCATACAGCACAGAAATCTTAACTCTAGAAACTGATGGGGGGGAGCAGATGGGACACGATGACAGACAGGACACAAGGGGACATGGACACACAAATGGGAAGGAAACAGTAAATGATAATAACTACAGATTAGGATCTACAGCTTTCAGAATTATAGCAGAATCCAAAGCTTATCAGAACGACTAATAAAGCAGGATTATTACTCAAGCAGACAGAGCAATAGGCTCTGCTTCATGCAACTGAGTGCATTCAAAACAAACCTTACAGGTGAAAAAACTTCAAGTCTCAGTAGAAATAAATTGTGAAGCAACAGTTAACCTATCAAACTAGACTACTAACGCTTCAAAGTGTGCTAACGCAAATGTTATTTGTATTATATATAATGTTAATTTATATTTGTGTATAGTGTGAAACTTCCTGATCAATTTCTGCGACAGATTGTTCACTGCACATTTGAAATTGTAAAGCAGTTTAAAAAAAAGGAAGCCTGCAACTTTCAAACCACTTTTATAAGGAGCTGAATTATTACCAAGAGCCTCAGGATGGAACAGATTTTCCTGGAGAGGTGCTCTTCTAAGAGGTGCCAGCAGTAATCACTTACGTGCTGCTAAAGGGAATTCACACACAAAAAACTTAAATCCATGAAACAAAATAAACCTCACAAGCATACCTGTTGTAGAAAGAAGGATTATGAAATTTAATGGCACTGAAGATTTTAAAGAACATTTCTCTTTTTGGTGGATTATTTACTTTTCTTATTAATTATTAACTCTTCTAACATCTAAGTATTTTGACAAAGTCTTACACTTACACTCACCTGATTCATTTTGAATTCCTGTTGTGCTCTGAAAAGATACACACAACAAAGAAACTCCTTTGATTACATGAGCCCTAAAAAGAAAAACAGACAATTGTAACATGTACTTACCTACAAATTTACATTGAATTGAAAGTACACACACACCTGTAGTTTCTCTTCCTAAAGTGTTTGTCACAAATCACCATATTGCTTTATAAAAAAATCTGCTCTAAGCTATAGTTTTGTTATTACAGCTCAAATGTATATGAATAATCTCAAGCCAGATATCTATCATTAATCTTTCTCGCAGTTCTAAATGATGATGCAACAGAAATGTGCTCAAGTAGGATTGTTTCCCCTGTTTTTAAAAACAAGTTAGCTCGTTCAAGATTGAGTACTTTTAAGAACTTAACTTTAGAATTTAACATCAAAGCATTACGAAAGACCTTAAGTGGTTTTCAAATTAACAAAATGCATGCATTTGAGGCTCCACTCTCCCATACTAGAAACAGGAAATTCTTCCTTAAAACTGGGCTTTTATGAAGTTATTTCATCACACTAACGCCTTTGGCATTCTTGTTTAACAGAAGCTCAAGATTTCAAAGGTTTCCAACAAAAATTCCTAATTCAAGTAGGCAACAAATTCGGAAACTCATGGCTTAAGACAAAACTAATCAGAACGATGCCATATCTAAGTCTAGTACATCAACTTATCTCCCTTTTTTTTTTTTGTAAATACGCACAAAAAAGTATTACTGCAAGTTAAGCTGAAAAGATTATCCTTCCTGGCCTCATGAACTTATCTCCCTTTTTTTTTTTGTAAATAGGCACAAAAAAGTATTACTGCAAATTAAGCTGAAAAGACTATCCTTCCTGGCCTCATACAGAACTTTCCATAAATTAACACCTTTTTGGGAGGTAAACTAGTACCTAATCACTTAAAGTACTTTATTCAAGGACTGCTATTTCTTCCCTGTCCTCAGTTTTCTTATTACAATGATTAACTGATTTTTTCTAAGTACTTTGTAGAAATACTAACATCTCATTTAAAATACATTCAAGCAAAATATGCTCCAAATAAATACTCCAAATATATTTAATATAATCCTTCGCATCTTTGCATTGTAAGAATTCTAATTCCGCATAACAGTGAAAATATGGCCAAGCATCATACAAACATTGCATTGCATAAGAAATTCATAAGAAAAGGAAAAATGTCCTCGAAAATGGTATTTCTGGTGTATACAGCTCTTCCAGAATTAACTCCTTTTGTCCTGATATTTCCACACTACATGAGCATTTGGACAAAGAGCTGAAACATCTATATTTCAGTTCCAGTTTTGTAACTGGTTCTGCAGGATTTACAGTTTGCCAGCAAAGACCAGTTACGGGATAAGGAGCTCCCTCTGCAAAGCTTTTAAACATCTGAAGAAAAGCATTCCTTCTGGAACGTACTATGACAACTCTCTAACGTATTCAATACATAGGAATGATACATCCCAAGCATTTGATTTTCTTTTCTTTTTTTTTTTCTTTTAACATTGACAGAGAAAACAGCCAACACCAAGACACTACTGAACAAATAGGGAATGCTCCACAGGTTTCATTACTAGTTACAATCACTCCTGAGATTGTTAAATCCTGCCATGACAATAATGTCCCTTCATCTCTAGGTTTCCCATGCATCTTCCACGTACCCTTTACCTCCCTCAACCTTGATATCTTAAATCATTTTCCCTGCTGACAAATATGATTTCTACTTCAGACATTTTTACACAAATGCTTCAGGCAAATGGTTTCTGGAATTTGATCCATAGACTGCCTATCATCTGCTGAAAGTCTCCTTAGCACATGGAAATGCTGATTAAAGAAAAAGCAAAAATTGGAGTCACTGCACTTGAGATGAGCCCTGAAAAACAGAGAAACATCCAGGGCTCTTTTAGTCATTGTTCATTGGGACAATACCCACACAATGTCAATTTATAAATTAAATAGTTTGGATAGCAAGAGAGGCATCAAAACATTTCCTATCGGGGAAAACAACTTATTTTTAGTAATAAATGTCTTGTTTTCTACACTTGGCGACAAAATAAGAAATGATTACTGACATAAAGACAGCAAAAGCAAGAACCTTTTATTTAACCCAGAACTCTTGATAGGTAAGGACAATAAGGATTTAAAGCACTGTCTTACAGAAGCCAACATTCAACATTGTCACTACTCAGCCACTAAATGGAAAGAATTTGAGAGACAACAAGGAAATATCAATTAAATGATGGGTCAAAGGGGTCAGTGCTAAAGGAAAGTCCTGTCAAGCTGAAAATTTCCTCTAAGCTGAGCTTTCTTATTCGAGTTGTTAAATGAATCAGTCAAAAAATTTGAAAGGCAGTCAAAACTTTTTTTTAAACTTTGTTTCCTTTGAGCAGTAGAAATATACTTTTCTTGTATTTCATATACTAATTCAAAATTATTTGCTTAGAATTAATATAATAATAAATAATCCTGGTATTTTTACAAATTTTATAAATGCTTTATTCAGCTTTTATAGAACTGGTTGCATTCAAACCTCCCAATGGTATTTCTTAGGAGAAGGTGACAAATCTTAACAAACTGATGTATTTAAATGTCCACACAACACAGCCTAGGTAGGTTCCTGACAGATTGCATTTATTTAGATAAGAACAGACGAGGCATTCCTACTTAAGGAAACTCTGTGTTAAGTCTAAAAAAAAACTTGAAACAAAAAATATTTTGGCCTCATTTCTGAATTCTACACTTAAGAATTTTAAATATTCCCTTACAAACAATATAACTTGCTGGGAATAAAGTCTGCAAACAAGAGCAAGCAATTTCATACAAATCCAACATTACAGATCCTTTTCAAATTAAATCAGATAGTACTTCTAGTAAGCATACATAGGTTTCACTAAATAGTCTATCTTCTGATTTTATAAGCCATGTTTATCATTTCTGTATGTGGGTTGTTTAAAAAAAAAATTTCCCAGAATCAAAAAGCACTTTGAAAGAGAATGTTGCTTCCAATTCAGTGAAAGGGAAAACCAGACATCAGAGTATCCATCCTATTTTGGCAGGTGAAATTGGGACATGCATTACGTCACTGCTCTGGTAAAAACATGTTCATTACAGAACCAGGAACAAAACTTGAAAGTCTGAACAGTCTGCTTTCCTAAGGACCAGGGGTTCAGGCTGGGATACTGCAGGGCTCTTTGTGGTTTTAGTTTGTAGTTGTAGCACTTTTTTTTTTTTAACATCAGGACACTTACATTTTTTCAGTTCAATACTGAAATACTCTAATCCACAAATTTTCAATGTACTAGGTAAAACAAAACTTGCAAAAAAAACCCCCATTAAGTTCACGTTAACCCTGGAAGATTAAAATATGTTTTTGATAGAAACAAGCAGCACTACTATGGGTACTTAATTGCAAAGACATTTTCAGTTACTCAAGACTGCCAGAATAAGAACAGAGAAAAAAAATGGGCAAACCATTATTTTCTGAACACTAAAATCTATTGCCCATTGTCCATTAAGAAAAAAGCTTTGCTTACTGCCACATAACCAAATAAACTGTTCTACCTTAGAAAGGTTTATTCACATAACCAAGAAAATAAGCCAAGAAATCACCAACACAAAAAATAAACCCCGACTTTAATAATTAAACAGCAACTCATCAAGAGAAGTAAACAGAAAATAACAAGTCTCCAACAACCGCAAATGTACCAAAATACCATTCCAACCTTCAGAAGCAAGCACACTCTTAATTCTACTTGCAAAGACAGTAAATTCAAATGAAAATTTTCTCAGACAAGTACATTGCTGATTTACCACTATGTGAAGAAGTCCATTTCTGTCATTTATTTTCACAATACAGGACTCATGCTCCCACTTTTGTCTACAGGCATGTTTTATACACAGGCAGAGAAGAAATTTTTCAGTTGAGAAGACAATCAGAGAAAAAACACACTGGTAGTAGAAATTATTTCATTGAGAGGAGGCACTAAGTATCAGGATCATACCTTCCCTTTCACATGCTAACAATTCAACAGCAAATACATGGCAGCACTTTAAAAAGGTACACCAATGCAGATATTCAACACACAAGCTTATAGACCCCAGCTGGTTTATAAAAACACACAAGTAGCAGTCTCCAGTCTCCACCAGTAAGCAAATGACTCGTGATGACCAAGGTACTATTGCTATAAGCCATAGATATTTTTTTTCTAGTCGAGATCCTCATTCAGAGGTCTTGCAGGCACACTGCAAATAAATTATCAACTGGATACCAGGGATACAGAAATAACATTACCACACTGATTCTCTCCTAAATCTCTCTGAACTTCTGTTTTCAACAGACAGCCACCTAGTAAGCAACAATACTCAGATCTCCTTTTTATATACTATTACTTCTTTACCCCTAAGGATCAAGGCTTTTACGTTAAACAGTGAAATGGGGACATCACTGCACTGAAGGTTGGACTTCAAGAGCCATTTTAGTTTTTACAGAAAAATAGTAGTTCACTTTGACTTTCTGCTCTACTTCCCTTCCATTTTCAAGCAAATATTAATGCAGAAAAATGATGGGTTATACAGATGTACATAAGTACTTCAACATCCTTCCCCCACCTTCCAGGCTACTCTGGAAGGCAGCTGTTCTTTGGATCCCCATAACTATACTAAACAGACATCAATTCAGGAATCTCCAAACACCATACTCATCATGGATAAAATATCTTGGGTAGAAATGCCAAAGTGATGATTTGCCTTTAATTTAACATAACTGCAAGTGAAACGTGGCCTCATTTTTATGGTCTATGCCATAGGCAGTCAGGCTGTTGAGACACTCCCACCCCAGCAAATTGTGGTAGTTATATGCTTAAAAACCAACAGTTACTACTACATGGTTCTCGTTGCTGTCTCTACAAGTCCAATAGTTCTTTTGTTTATTAAAAGTCACTCCCCCCACACGTATCAATGATGTAGTTCACTGTCTGAGGAGTGCCAATGCTATCACTGATTCATCATCACACATTTCAACAGCTGGAAGAGCTCGAGGCCTCTGTCTGTACCAAGGAAAGCGTACCCGAATTCTCAACATGCACATCGCTTTTATTAAAACGTGCCAAGTGTCAAAAGACACCAACGTAATAATTACACACCGCACTGCAGTACATTTCCAGCTCTCCTAATCTCCTTAGTACGCGTGAACAAACGGAAAAAAACTTTGCATCCAAATAACATGTTTGAAGTCAAGAGCATAGACTGGGAGCAGCACGCTGGAGCGGCATCAGAAATGCACACAGTCCTGCTGCTTTCAAGAGCTGGCCACTGTTGATTACTCAAACGGAAAATAAGAAAAATATGTCTCTTGCCACTGAACTATCAGAGAGCAGGTGCAACCACATCACCTTCCCTTCCTTCTTCAACAGTTGAAAACAATTTAAAGGTTTTTTTACTATTTCAAAATGGAAATTTTGCAGCTTCATTACAATTTGAAAACAGAAAACTAGAAACTTTACTGAATACTTCAGCTACCCGCTCACGAGCCAGTTACCAGGAACGCTCCTCATGCTGCTCCGGCTCCAAATATAAAATAGACTTGAAGATACTACTCTTGATCTGTCCTAAATGTCTTACACACAAATTCTCTCCCTCACCCCATTCTTCACCACTGCACCATCACAAAGAAATCTCTGATTTATGTGACCTGTCTCAGGAATGACACTTCCAGAGAGGAAACCAATTCTGAAATGAATTTCTCCAAGCCCACTCTCACCCAGCTTGGCAAACCCTTGATCTGCAGCAAGCTTCAGGGCGCATGAACTGACAAAACTTCTGAAGACTGCGTATTATAAACTATTTGGAAGACAACAGTTGTCTCACAACGTGAGGCTGGCACCGGTTACAGAGCTCTGCCACGCCAGCTGACACCTCTGAGGCAGAATTTTCAAGAAAAAAAAAAAATGAGAAGCAGCCCAGGGGATGGCACACCGTCTCCCAAACGGCCTCTG
>NW_010135976.1:0-251 GCF_000699245.1 Pterocles gutturalis | reverse complement strand
AAGAAAAGACTTTAATTGGAATAAAATTATTATTTTTGGTTTTAATTATGCCTTGCACTGCCACAGAGGGAGTTTTTCATCTCCTGTCCTGGAAAAAAAAAGCCCAACCAAACCCTACATACTTGAGTATGTCCCAAAAGCTGCCCAGGAGGGGATATTTCGGGAGGCAGCATCCCGGGGCGAGGCCGGGACAGGCGAACCCCGGCTCTAACGTTAACTACCCGCCGCAATTCACTCACCTTCCTCGCTTA
>NW_010135975.1:0-46713 GCF_000699245.1 Pterocles gutturalis | reverse complement strand
CAAGCATGACTTCCCCTTGGTGAAGCAATTAAAAAAAAAGAAAGCAATTAAAAAAAAGAAGCAATTAAAAAAAAAGAAAATAAGTTAGAAAGAGGAGGAAACTTTTCTGTTCCATCCATGGATGCCAAGGCTGCCCTGCCTTGATGTGACATTTTAAAGATACTTATTTCAAACTGTTTGAAAGTCACACCTTGGTTTGAACCAGGCTCATTTCAGCTGCTGTAACTTCTTCCTGCAGAAAAGCCTGAATCTAATATGCAGAGCTACCACCTGGACCCGAGTGGTGCTTCTCCTTTGGCCATGCACATCAGCTTCAAACTCAGCCAAGACTACTAGCTTTGTGTTTGCATTCTGACAGATATTATCAGAGAACAGTACTCCCTCACCTTTAAAGACGGTTGCTTTAAAACTTTCCCCTAGGTTTTGCTTCAGTAGTTATAAAACGGAGACACAAGACTCAGGTTACACTTTCCAAAGGACTTCCGCACATCTAGGAATCTTAGAGACTGCTGCTCCCTGACACTCTGCTGTGCCATATGACTGCTTTCCTGCCCCCACTTGAAAGAGCAGCAATTAAATCATTTTACCTGATCCACAACACCTTCTGGAATGTAGTTCTGGGTAAGAAGTCTCCATTCAGGTATTTGAAATCAGCTTTGTACCAAGAACACGTGGACAGCAAATTACATTATTCTGACAAAAATATTTCTCTGTTCTATTCATCATTCCATGCAACTCTGTCTCTCATAAGCACACACACAGAGGCTCATACACCCACAAAGGGCCCCGTCCTCCTCCCACGGGTAAGAAAATTTTCATTTAAATCATGTTTATAGGTGTGCTTACACTGAACACTCGCATATCTTGGCCATATGAATGCTGCCAGTATACACGGCAATGTGTACCCTTTATTATAGTAAAAACTGCAAACCATCTTCTGCACTGAAGTAAGTCATCACTCATCAGCTACCTGTCACTGTAAAATCTATCTCTGTTCTCTCTCTAGGCAATTGTTTCAGAAGCAGCTGTAGCAGAGAGCAGCTATGTATCTGAACAACTTGGCTCACATTTGGTGAATCAGGTTTGGTTTTCATTTAAAGAATTTTTTTACTCCATAATTTTATTTAAACAAACATTAAAAGTTTTCAGAAAGATTCAGTCACAATAAATGATCAAAGCTGTGGTTATCTAGGTTCCTTTTTTACAGGATGGCTACAACCACATGAGCAATAGTTTTCATTCTTTTTTTTTTTTTCTCTAATATAATTGGATAGCACTGTCCCAGTCATTATCGTGTGACCTCTGCCCCAGCAGTCATGGGCAGAACAGGCCAGTCTTGGCCCATTTATCACATCAGGACATAATTTTAGTCATCATGATGTACTAGCTAAGGTCAAGCTGCATACAGATTTTCCTTTTTTTTTTTTTTTCTTTTTTCTTTTTTCCTTCCCTCTTACCTGCTCCTGCATGACTTCCCTTTTCTCATCTAGATCTAAGAACTGTAATCACCTTATCTATTTTGACAACTTTATGATAAAAATGTAGGTCTGATAACAAAAAGAATGATTAAATTTTGGTGTAAGGACTATTTTGGAATTTCAGCATAATGGATAAAGCATACCACTGACATCTAAGTCTAAGTCAAATGAAGGAAACTGTTCTGTGGCATTATAAAAACAAATATTTATTGGAATGTTATAATAAACAAACAGCAATGTTTTTGTTGTAGACCTTTGGAAGTTACTGTGCTTTCATTCCTTCTGATAAGCAAGCCGAGTCTTGCAGTCATGTCTCACTCAGTGACTTGAATAAGACTTGTAGGATCAGACCCTTCAGGAATTATGCATGTACATAATGTTAATAACATATGTAAACTTTTGCAGCACCAAAACCTCAGTTTGTACATTATGCATATCACATCATAAATCGTGTTATGCAAGCACTGTTTCCAGTATTTTCACATCTTATTTTCTGTCAGCCTGTTAACATACATTTTTGTTTGTATCTAATGCAGGCACCACTAAAAAAACCCCCAAAAACCAAAAAACAGACAGACATTCACCTGCAATGAAGTGTATGCAAGGGCTCCTAGGACTCTGCTGGACTGCAGTTTCCTTGATTCAGTATGGAAAATCTGGCTGGGTTAAAAAAATTTCATTTGGACTTCAGCCTGAGAAGGTTTGGCAAAATTCCTGGTTTATAGAATTTCTGCTGCCTGCTGCTTGTATTCCAGGTAGTGCAATACCTCAGAATCTTAGAGACTTCTGCTTTAGTAATTATTTTTACAGACTTGTTGATTATGCCAATTAATTGATTCTCATACAATTTAATTCTTACTGCTTATAGTATGTCATTCAAGATTAAGTTCAAAATCAGATTGTAAGAGAGCTGTTCTGAACAATATTTCATTTATGCTATATATGTAACTTATGGCTAATGTTAAAAAAAGAAAAAAAAGAAAGAAAAAAGAAAAGAATCACCTGCAAAGGTTTGGAACACATGAAAATCTGCTGCTTTTGCTCAAGGAGACTAGAAAAATATTCAATATGATATCAAATCTTCATACAAGACTGCATTTCCATTTTGAGTCAATATTACTTATAAGACTTGACAAGACCAAGCTGTTACTATTGAAAATCATATCCAAAATCTCAGCTGCTTAATAATTTACTTTACTGAGTATGAGGTTTTCTGTGAGCAACTGGCAAAATCCATAATATGAGTCTTGGTAATAAGGCAAACTTGTAACTATCATGAGGTGTTTTTTTTTTTTTGGGGGGCGGGAAAGGCAGTACATAGCTTGTCCTTTAAGCTATTTTATGCCTAGATGATTTCTTGATATGGAAAGTGTAAAAACAGTAAGAAGGAATTACCCTCTGTATTTGGTTCTTACTTCTGAGGTTAACACAATGAGAATATCAAAATATAATTTGACAGCTGGGGTCACAGTGACCATGAAATATTACCTTGTGATGACTGGAATAGGAAGAAGGACTAAGAAAGAAATAAAAACAATGAGCTTCACTTCAGCAATTAAGTTTTTAAAAAACTTACAGAATTGGTTGAAAGTTTTCAAGAAAAACTTACCTAAGGTGAAAAGGAGTTAAGGAGAGTTCATAGTACCTTAAAAAAACCCAGTATTAAGGAAATAAATGCTAAAAACAACCAACACAGCAAAACAAAAAAGAAACCTCATTATGAAGAAAGTATATTGAGATATAAGTTGCCTTAAATTGTGAACTTTTCCTGATTCCAAACACAAAAAAACCACACAGGAAATATTTGAAACATAAACTAGTTATAAAAAGATATATATCTATAAAAAATCTTCACAAATACTAAAGCATAACAACTAACATAGTTGTATGAAAAACAAACTGAATAAATCTATATCAACATTGGATAGTACAAGACATAGCAAGTACGATTCAGGCTTCTTAATTTTTTAAACTGCAAGAATAATTAAATACAGAAATATGTTGCCTGGGGAATCTCCACCACTGAAAGTCTTTGGAATAGGTTAGAAACGCATCTGCCAGGACAGCTGTTAGGAAGTGTTATTGACCCTGCCTTGGGAAAGGCAGAAGGATTGGAGACCTTTTCTGCGATTCTTGCAGCCCCCAGTTCAGTGTCCATTTCTATTAATTCTATCAGTTTTACGTGGTCTTCTGCATCCTTCAGAGCCCAACCCATCACCTCACTTATCCTGTTTCTATGAACCTGTGGATTCCTCTCTACCATAATCTCAGTATTACATTAAGGGTGGACCTGGTCCATCTCCTCAGTATCTGATATCCCTGTCGGTATGGTAGGGAGGAACTGGGCACAGGACATGAGAAGGACGTGGTCATGCTGCAGTCAGGGGCTTGAGAGAAATGCAAGAGTGCAGGAAAACAAGGACGGAGGTCAGTTTCTGTGTTGAGTGTGTATAAGGGTAAAGACACAAATGCATGTGTAATGTATTCATTGGTGTAGTATCACTGCTCATGAAAGGGCAGTGCATGACGTTCACTGAACACTGTTTTCCTTTTTAAATATCAGATCAAAGGTTTCATTAAAAGTTGGATTTCTGCTAGAATAATTCAGTCGCATTGCTATAGAGTACGTGAGGGTTTTTTAAATTGTTATTTTCCTGAAGGAAATGCTTGTTGCAGTTTGTAAAGAAAATCATCAGTAAATAAAGAGGCTGCCCACAAGGGCAAAGGAAACCCAAACTGCCTGAGGAAACCCAAACATATTAGGCACCAAAGCAATATAGCACCTACCACACCATGTTCATGTGCTGTTCCACCAAGACAATAAACCTTGCATTGTGTTGTGTTTCACATACCTGAAGTTTTGCTCAGTTTTTAATCCTTTTCAGGAAAAAATAGGTTGATTGCCAAACAATGGAATTTTAAACAGCTGCAATATTTAGCCAAGGGCTCTTGGTCTGTGGGGACTCTTGTATTAAAAAGAAAATAATGAAGGGCCAAAAACCCCCAATTAATTTTGTAAGTTTCATATTTCGTTTTCTATTTGCAATGCATTTTAGGTGTCCTTGAATCCCTAGAAGTGCAATTGGCAAAAATAGCAGTTCATTTCTTGACTAATGCAGAAAACAGCGTGAGGCTAGAGGGCAATCCCAGAGTTGCCTGCATATCCCTGATCATACCTTTCATCTGCTGTGCACAGTGGTGGCCCTAATGCATGTTAGCCAAGGAAGACAGCCAAGGCTGAAACTGCCAAGTCCCACTGCGATAAAGCTACTCAACAGATTAAACTCCATCTAACCCTGGAGCAGCAGGAGCCTGGAAGCCAGCAGAATTCTTGTCTTTGCCTTGCCTTCCCCTACTCTGAGGTCTCTGAGGGACATGGAAAGTGTCTCAAGATGATCAGCCACATCAAGATTTTGGAAGGCAGTCATGGAATCATTATTGTCACTATTTCCTAAACCATCTGCAGCCTGACAACACTCTTACGGTATCTCTAACTCCACTTAAGAATGTGTAAAGTCACAAAAGTTTCTTTTATATGGCTGTCATTGTTGACTTTAGGAAAATAATTTAATTTGATTATATGAAGACCTTTCTAAAAACAATGTCACAGCTTCTAATTCTATATTAAAGCTTCTTATAAGTAACAGACACATTTGAAATATGAAGTACTTTAAATACCCATATTCGCTTGTGTACCTACCATAAACTTTACTGTAAATGTGCTAGTAAATTAAAAGTCACATTTCTGTCTGAAAAGTAGGCTGTTCAAATACAAACAGCAAAGTTAGTAATAAGTTTTCATGCTTTCAAGTTCTTTACTATTTCTCACTATTCTTGCATGCTTTGAGAAGCATGTGGGGTACAATCATATACAATCCTCAGCCAAAATCAAAGATGCATTTTGTACTACTGTATGATAGCTGCATCTGTCCATACTTGCTGGTTGTGTTGTGCCACTGTGCAAATTAGACAATCAATTTCCTAAAGAAGTCACGCTTTTTTACCTCAATAAAACAGTAATTTCCAGCTTCTTTTTAAGTGTGATCGGTGATGGTTGGTTTGTATTGAACACCAGCACCCTTCACAGAACATAAATTACTGTATTACCAGCAGATATCTACTAGGAATTAACCATACCATTCCTAAGAGCAAGTATATAAGATCAAAATGGAAAACTGATATTTAGAGTTCAAATAAAAAGAAGCCTGTAGTCCTCTAAATCTGGGCTGGCACTTCTTCCTCCTTAGTTCTTTGTTGTTAAAAAAATAATTATCAGACATTATGCACAAGAATTTGAATGAGATTAACATCACACATCTTAAATTGTCAAGTCCTTCTTGTTCAAGGAACCCCTGAACCAGCCATGGTTTCTACATGTACAAAAACCTTCTATGAACTTTTTTTCCATGAACTCTTCTAGTTTCTACTTAAGCTTTTGTGAACTTTTTGTTTTTACAGAATCATGTGTGAAGTTTCAAGGCTAAAACCACATTTAGTCATCAAACACATCCTTTCACCTTTTTTTTTCCCCTTTCTTTTTTGGTTTTGCATTCATCGCATGACACATTAGCTTCAGTCAATGGTAAGCAATCTAGTACTTTTTAATATGTCTTGCCATGCAAGCAATGCATTACATGCTGCATCAATGAAGCAGAGGTCCCTCGTGGAAACTGGTAATGCAAATGTATAAACTGCATAATCAGATATTTCTCATCGCCACATGAGCTAACACATGTTCCTCAGCTGTGGATTCCCTATAACTCAAGAGGTTAATAAAGTGACTTTTTAGGCTGAATATTTTGAAAATTTGACTGGGAAAAAAAAAAAAAAAACAAACAAAAAAAAAAACCAAACAATTATTTTTAAAATACTACCAATTACAATGCACCAAATATTACTTCAGGTAATATGATAATACTCACATTTTGCATCTCTGAAGACTAGAGAATGTGCCCCAGTAGACAAATATGCTATTAACATGATACCATCTCCAGCTGATTTATACGCATGTCTGTTATTTTTTGTCTCATCAGTAAACCCAAGCACATGGTTCAGTCTGTATGTCTGTGCACCTGACAGCACACTGGTTAAAGCTGACTAAGGATGTATTCAGAGGGTTTCAGTATTTCAATATTCCATTTACCAGGGTGTTTTTTCTAATATAAAACATAAAGGTTGAACTTTGTTCCTGCCTATATTTATTAATCATCCTATCTTTGTTGGACATACTGCATACTGCTATGCAGACAGGAGGAATAGATGAAATTTTTCATTTCTATTTTTTAAACACAAAAAATGAGATCTGTGTAGGGTAATCCTTTTAAAAATCTAGAAGTATAAATCAAAAAGCCCAAATCAGGCATGCAACTGCATTTTCATACTTAAGACTATTCCTTCTTCAACAGCTCAAGACAAGATCAATATATCCATAATAAATAAAAATAATGCTGTTGGACAGTTGAGGCAGCACTTGGTGGGTATCCAGTAAGACAAGAGTGATGTCTAGCAGATTGAGAATTAGACAGGAGCAGTAACAAGAAAAATCATGAACAGAGAATAATATACAGACAAATTAGTACATAAATTACTCATTATTAGTTCACCTGGAGATAAAAAAGACAATAGGACAGAACAGTTGGTGATTTCAGAAACATGTTTGCATCTTTTAATGAAAGGGATCAAAATGTTTAAGGAAACAAACTTGCAAAAGTGCAAGACCCTGAAAACAATATTTAAATTATAATGAATATTTTTCAAGGATTTTGCTTTCTCAATAATAATATTGGCAAAATAAACCTAGTAGTGACAAACAATATATCAAAAAACATCAATGCATCTGTAAGGGCTAGCAATTTGTGACCCCACCTCTATTTCTGTATTTTTGATAAGCAAAAACAAACTCAAAAGGCTTCAGAAGAAAGTCTAGAGGCAAGAAAACAGATGAGAAATGATCAGGATTATAGCTATGAAGACAAATGCTAATTCATTTTTAATGTGTTTCCTATGATACATATTCTATACTCTATTCTTTGATATACCGCATGTTTGTGCATATGTGTTACTATATATGTTCAACAAATATGTGTGTATTTTATTTTTATTTATATATATGTGTGAGCACATAGATATTCATTCAATTTCTAAGTTTATGTCCGTGTTCTCTTATTTTCTGCATTTGTCTCTCTGAAAAAGTGGCATTTCTGGACAAAAGTGGAACTCCTTAACAGATAACATTCTTTGGTATTCATTTCAGTGGGGAGTAAATAGCCATGAATGACCTTCTTGTCTTTACCTTTGATTTTTAAAACATTTCTTGGCACTTTAACAAATGGTTCACCACACTTCAACTGAAGGGAAGGAAGATGTCAGTGGCTTGATGGATGTTTTTACTATAACTATGAGCAGAAAGAAGACATGTAGCACCAAGTATTCTCATAACATGTTTTATAATCCTATTGAGTATTACAATTAAATTGCTAGAATATATTGCTAGGAATATTGTTAAATCTTTCTGCTTGAATCTGTAAGATTAAATTTTATGAAAAAAAACCATAGCATTTCCCCTGACAAGTCCACAATGAAGCAAATCTGAAAAGATTTTGCTTCTAAATCTTTATTGGAATTTGCTGTTAGTCTTGAATACAAGAATGTCTCAAAGTTTTGTGAGAATGTTGAGAGTACACATTATGTTGCAACATTCAAATAACTTCACAGCATCAACAACAACAACAAGACAGTTATTGACAGAAAGAGCTTTCTATAAAGAACTGTCATTAAAGTTGTACGTACTAAATTTAAAAAAAAAATCAAGTTTTTAATAATGACATATGCTAATGTCTACAAGATACATACATTTTGGGAGTGGGGAACAGGGGCTTTGATTTGCTGTGGAAGGACCCTCTGGTAGTTGGAGGCATTTCCTTTACATTAGATCCAAGCTTCATTTAATTTTTAATCCTTTGTTGGTTCCCACATCCTTTCACAACTAGCACATGCTACGGGGAGATGACAGACAGACTTATATGTCCCTTGGAGCTAGCTCCAATAAAAGACTTTGATGCCTTAAATCAGATGCCACTACACGAAAACACACTCAACAATCCCTCACAGAGATGTCTATGCATTTTTTTTTTCCTTTTTCAGCTGAAACTGTGTCTACTGCCATGTCTTTTGGCATCCCTACATTTGAAATTTCTTATCTTTCTATAAGGCAACTCGGGAATTTCCAGAAAAAAAAATACGGAACTCCAGTGAAAGGGATGTGCTACTAGAATAAAAGATTGTTCCTTACAGTATTGTCAAACCAGTATTAGTATGCAAAGTACACAAAAAGGCCTTCCAGAATGGCTAAATGCATGAGTTAAAATTGACCCAATCTTCTTGCCTATACATGGAGAGTCACATTCTCTGATCCACCCCCTGCTTTTCTCACCAAAAAAGTCTTTGCGCAGGTGCTTTCTGCCCTCTTTGTAACTTGTTTAGTCAGTTCTATCTGTGCAAGTCAGGTGCACACAGACATGAATGTTCCCAAACCACAGCAGTGATGAAATGGCTACACGTGATTCATGAAAAGAGACCATCAGGTACCAACATATGCAAGTAGCACCTATAATGCTCTTTTGCATTTGTGTTCTGTTCTCAGTTCACAGGATCCATTGCAAGTCTGCAACCCAGCCTAAATTCATGATTTAAGCCATTCCAGTAAAGAGCCTGGCAATTTCAAAGGCAGCCACATTGTCAGAGGTAAAATATACGTATTTGCCCATTTTTACTGCCATATTGCCAAAGTAGGATGGGCACACAGTTAACACACATCAGTGTTGCTCTCACCCTTTTATAGTGAGGAATACTCCTTCTTCACTACCCTTTGCATTCTGGTGCTTGTGGAAAGTGAAGGTATTATCTTAGCTTGCCCTTCTGTGCTCTCCACTTTCTCCTTTCAACTCATCTCACAAGCACTATGATTTGATTGTTCATTTCCTGTTGGACTGTAAACATTGTCTTTCTCTTGGAATTTTTTTCATACTTTTTTTTCTTGTTTCCTTTACTGGCCTGTTCTACAGCTCCCCACCCTTTTGTATCTGTCTCCTAACTGTTACTAGATGATTTTTTTTTTAATCGCTCTTTTTATTGAAAAATATCTTTTTTTCCCCCCTGACTATTCACCCTTCACTGACCTCCCCCTCTTTTCTGTCCTTCCCAGATAGGTTTACTACAAGTCAGACAATCTTTCATTTCATTCAGTAGATCATTTATTTTTAAGTAATCACACTGCAACAGTATTATCATGATGTTAGTTCTCAGATGAGTGGTCTAAGAAGAGTCAAATTCTTTAATTCTTCTACTCTACCTTTTCAATTTGACAATCTGCTTCAATCTTTCCAGCATGGACATAAACAGTGTAGTTTTACATAATAGAATTATTCTCCAAATTCTCCCACATTAACACAGAATTTGTACTCCAATATGTAGGATGTCCTAACCATTACAGTGTCAAAAAAAAATTATAATTAATTTTTTATTTGGGAAATTAATTTACTAAACTGAAGTTCTGAATTTCCAATCTATAAAACAAATGGTGGCATAGACATTTATAGATAAAATAAGTGGGGAAAAATACCATTTGCTTTCCAAAAAATTATATTTTCCACTTTGATCAGGCAAGCAAAAGGCGTAAGACCTTTGTCTCCATGGCCTCACTGTAACTTTAGTTCAATAGGATTCCAAGGAATATGGGAAGACTTATTAATCCCCTAAGGCCTGTAAACTGGCTATTTTTCCCCTCTTCAGCCTCTCTTGTAGGCGGGGTTCTTCATTTTCTAAAATCCTCTTAAGAGCTGAGGCAGTGGAATTTTAGGCTTCAGATTTAATAAAGGAATTTTTTTCCCTTGGGTATGCAGCACTGAGAAGAGGTATAAGAAAGTTCAAATCCAAAAAGCATAGAATCATTTCACATATTTAATTTTTTTTTATTATGCAGTTCAGGTAACTAGAGAACACTGACAGTTAAGTCAATAACATGGCATCAATACAAAAATAAGTGTATTTCAGATATCAAGGTGTATACTAGCTCACTAATGAGATTTTAATTTAAAATGACAATTTACTTCCATACTGCCAAAGTGTATTGAAAAGATTTATTTATACACCTAATGAACCATAACTTAGAGAGCTGTATAGGAGTACATTACTCTGCGGAGCTCCTATGAGTTACACATCCTTATTTAATTTTTAGTCTGTTGAATGGTAATTAATTCTGGTCATTTACTGTGACAGCTTTCTGTCAGACAGCCAGGTGTAATCTACTGAATACACAGAAAACCTACAACATAAAACATTAAAAACCTATCTGATTTATGACTGAAAAGGCAACAATATGGAGTGTTTTTTCCATAGACTTATGCCTAGATTAAAGTGATTTGGACACATAAATGGCAGGGGCTTTATTAGGCAGATCCAAGAAAATGCAAAGCTTTAAGAAGCTTTAAGAGTTTCAGTGGCATCATTCTGTACATTGAAGACTGCAAGCCCAGTTAATTATCAATAGTAGCAAAATTCTTGGTTTTTATTTGGCTATCTGGTTAATGCTTGATCATTGGCTATGAACTAGTAAATTTTCAATATACAATTTCCTTTCTATGATATGCCAAGTAGCTATTCATTTTGGAGTTAAGACACTAGTCTAGACAAACCACAAGACAGATCCGGTTCCTAAAATTTTGTAATCAGACTACTTATGCCTCAAAGGAACTCGAAAGCATCTATACCTTATTGCAACATTTCACTCCAAAGAAGACTAAGTATACAGCTGCATTATTTCCTCTTCAGAAAATCTGGTCTAATTTATGTGGTCATGCTCTAACTCCCTGCTTAAAGCTTCCATCAGATGGCTCCATCAAGGGCAGGAAGCTTGAATTTTTCTCAGCAGTGACGTAAAATTTTTCAGCCTAGGAATGCTGATTTAACACCTCTGCTTGAGGTCATGATTTCCAGAATGAAAGGTCTGTGCCCCTGGGCTGTTATCTATGACTCTTTTCTGTCCTCACAACATAAATTCAAACATATGCTTCCCTCTTAGCTGCTAGTTTCCATTTCTAGTCTCATCCAGAGATTCAAGGGTTTCATTATAACAGTGCTCTCTAATACTACTTGAATGATCCCCTGATGATTTCCAGGACAAAGCGTAATGTGTACCTGCTTTCAGGAGTTCTCCCTCCCAGCCACAGCAAAGCATCTACTGCATGGCCCAGGTGAGGGACCAGTGTTGCGGGGGTCGCAGATCCCTCCTTGCAATTTTTTTTAATGTATCTCTGGTTAAAAGTCATCTACTTAGCCAGAACAGCACCTATCAACATACAATTCAGCAACTCATTTTGGGTAGCCTTATTGGTTTACTATTTTGCCACAGTCAACTTCTGCAGCTGAAATCAAGATCAGGATTTCAATAAGTGAAGTGTTATAAACAAGCTTTAAACAGTCCTTTTTCCTCATAAGCTTATAGACTATAAATGCAAACAAGAATTTACAGATAAGAGAGATAATTGTGAGATATGCTTGTAGTACATGCCTCAGGCTAGCAGGCATCTAAATGTTTGTTTGGCTAGCCCTCTAACACACTGGTTCTTGTCTTTCCAGAGCCCTGAAAGAAGCAAATCCTGAGAAAGGATTTAAGGGATACATTAGTAAACAGTAATTTAAGAGGTCAGTTCAGTGAAAGAAAGGAGTAACCAGACAGAATGAACACACAATCAGGCATGGGCTCAAGATCGATCTCCCTGACGAAACAGGAGAGGTGATTGGAGACTTAACTCCATGCATTCAGGAGCATGGAGTAGAAGAGCAAGAATCTGAAGGGAAGACCTGAAGATTAAGACAAGAAGTTTGAACTCACTAGGACTGGAGTTGGTGGAAGTTCAAGAAAGACTGGGATGATCATAAATTATCTGGCAGGCATTAGTATGTTGCAGTTTGTTCACTTTAGGGAAGAAAAAAAAAAAACCCAGAATCTTTTCTTGAACTGGCTTTGGCAACTCTGGTTTGTGGAACCACAAGTACGAAGGGAACATTAAGCTAATAAGAGTGTTTTTCTTCCTCTCGCATTCAACCTTCTAAAAAACAAGCCTATCAACACCACAGGAAATTAACACTAATTTATATATACTTTCCAGATGAGATAATCTCCTGAATATGTGTGATTACAAACACCCTTGTTTTAACACATTACATTTGTAGGGGTAATTTTCATTATGACACATCTCCGTCCTGATTCACTAAAGACTAGATACAGTCTATCTAAAGATGGAGCAGATAAACATGCTTTATGAGGCAGGGGAAATTCCTGTTAGAAATGAGTAAAGCAGAAATGATCATAAGTATTAAAGCAACCCCTAAAAGAGCAAAAAAATTATTTCCTCGGATGTTTATCCTCTGCTCCTCTGAAATGACTGGGAGTTATCGAGGACCAGCCAGGGGAAGAATCTAGGTTCTACTGACTTAAAATGTGTAGTCTCTAAGTTCAGTTAAATTTAGTTTATGTCTGGTTTAGTTTGTGTTATTTGGAAATAACAGAGGCTAGGGGAATTTCACTTTCAGAGTTCTTGTCAGACTTGGCCCACTTAATCCTTTAATTGGATGTTGAACTTTCTAAGTATAAAACCAGAAACTGTACATGCTCCTTATGTAGGAGAACATATGGGAAAAACAGTGTGTATAAAATTGACAAAAATTAGGGGACTTAGCTTTAGAAAATACTCTCAGAGAATAGAAAAGTTTTCACCAAGAGTTTTATTCTTTTTTTAGTAGAAAATAGAATTCAAAAATTTTTATCTATTTTATTTTATGCTAACATGGATGATACAGCTGACAACATTTAATTTCAAAGTACTGCTTTACAGCTTGAAATCAATACCAGTGCTGGCAGGTGTCAAGACTCAATAGCAATTTACTTTCAGAGTAATGATGCAAATTACACACTTGAATGCTACAAATAAAAGAACAGCAATAAAATATGTACTGACAGTACTATGAAGTTTGTAAGAAGTGTGACGGATCAGCTTCCTGATATATCTTGTTTACCCAGCACTACAAAATTTTTATGATTAGCACTGAATACAGAGTGTATAAAATTTATCAATGGGATTGAACATGGTAATAGCTTTAAAGCTCACTGTTTCTTCCTATTTCCAGAGCCTAAATATTTTTTTACGATTCAGCATTTCTCTACTTTTTTTTTTTACTAAACTGAATGCTGAATAGAAACTCTTCTGAACCCAGCACAAGTTCACTCACTCCCAAAACAATACTACAGAAATCAGTAAAATAGATAATTCCCTTAGTTATTTTATAGAAATGTTGAGACAAAGTTAAAGACTTAAGAATAAAAACTAGTACAAAAGTTAGAAGTCTGTATCATTAACTTTTTAATAAAAAACAATTATTTGAATTTTTATTTGAAAAGTAATTATATAAATACCTGTTCTGAAAAAAAGCAGCTAGTCTATACAAGTTATTTGAAATGTGTAAAACTGTGCTACTAGTCCTCAACAAAAACAGAAAACACAGACGTAATAATATTAAAATCCTATGGCAACTGGGGAAGATCAATACATGAATTCAGACATATAAAATCTTCTCCATAGACACAGAGTATTTTCAGCATTTCAGACCAGTAAGGTAACCCCGCCTTGTGTAAAGGCTCAGGTTAGTGGAAAGGAAAATACAGACTACAATCCAGAAAAGATTTAAAACACATGCTTAACTTCATGCACCTAAATAGTCCCATTAACATAAAGTTAAGCACGTGTGCATGTCTTTGTAGGATCATACTCAAGTTATACCCCTTTGATGAATGTTTCTTCCTGTGTTAGCAGGGAATGGTGTTTGATCAGGCCAGCATGGGGTTAAGCGCCCTTCATCTTTCACCTTTCCACTTAGAGGACCCTAGTATGCTGGTAGGGATGAGGATGAGAGAAGCAGCATCCAGCCCTGGAGGTACACAATTCAAATTCTAGTTATTTTAAGAAGAGGAGCCTGTAACATAGCTGAAACAATGTCTAATTGTACAATTTGTATCCTGTGGGTTCCTGAACTCCTTTGGGTTGCAGACAAATTCCTGATCAAAATATTTTAGGGTTTTGATTTTTTTTTTAATAGGTTTTATCTAGTGATTAATATGGAAGCAGTTCTGCCAATTTCCAGAGAAGTCTTATTGTGCTAAAAAAAAAAAAATCAATAATTTTATTTTATTTTCCATTCCCCTCCATCTATGATGAGGCCCATTTGTATATATACACCCTCACTGTGAAAATGTTTTCCTTCAGACTAGACATTAGGAAGAAATTTTTCACTGTGAGGGTGGTGAGGAACTGGAACAGGTTGCCCAGAGAAGCTGTGGCTGCCCCATCCCTGGAGGGGTTCAAGGCCAGGCTGGATGAGGCTTTGAGCAACCTGGGCTAGTGGGAGGTGTCCCTGCCCATGGCAGGGGGGTTGGAACTTGATGATCTTTAAGGTCCTTTCCAACCCAAACCAGTCTATGATTCTATGATATATCCGTACAATTCTTTGGCAGTTTGGATCTTAATTGCAACGGCAGTGATTGCAAAATAGCTGCATAGTATATCACACCAGAAAATGCAAGACTAAGCTGAGCTCTAATTATACATTCCTGGCTTAAAGTTTCTTCAGGCGCATTCACTACAGTAAGACTGGTACAGTCATCTCTGTGATGGGACAAGTGTGCCAGAACAGACCTGAAATTTTGTGCAGAATACAAAAGAGAACACAGGGAACTTTGTTTCCTTTGACAGTGTAACGTCCAATTGCTTAAGGCCTTTCATAGTGTCATTCTAGAGGCTCTTTACAAACACAGTAATCATACCTAATAAACCCATTATAATGCAGGCATTCTTGGATGCATTTTCACTCAGTTAAACCAACACAAAGAAAGATGCTCTCATTTGCCTAATCAGTCGCTAATTTAGCAATAGGCAGGAATGGATCCTCCAAGTTCCTATTCTCATTTTAAGAGCAGTTAAAGAGGTTGGATTTTTTCCCACATTTTTATTGAGAATATATTTGGCTACACTTCTTTCAAACAGAAGTTCATAATTGCATAACTACCGCATCATGGACCACCCTAGAAAGACACTTAACTTGACTGTATATGCCACGAGGAGGTAACCACACATGCTTCCTAAAATGAAAAAGAATTCAAAATATATGAAGTGTATCATGAAAGAATACAAAAGGTAATTTAACAAAAGGAATCCAACCTAGATCTTCTGGTGAAGAAAGCCAACTGAGGATTATTAATGGCCGCAAATATTCAGTGGCTGTGAAAAATGTTGTCAAAAGCTAAACCGATCCAGAGTAGAAACAGAACAGAAAGCTGAGAAGTTGTGTGAAAAACATATTTCTTATTCTTTTTCTTAAATGCTGTTTTAATATTCCATATTTTAACAAAATGGATGTATTTAAATAAGGGAATGTATTAAAACTAACAACTGAATCATTACAAATCACTTAAGTTGTAGCATCCCTGAATTATGGTTTTTGATGGCTTTGCATATTCCTAACTTTACAGCTAACACCCCTTCCAGTTTTTATTATCACCTCGTTATTCCCATTCTTCCTTCACGATGTTATGGTGACTAAAAAATATGTGACTAGAAAATAGCAGCCTTTCATACTTCAATCCCCTGACTTCCCCTGGGGGAGTGGATTACTGCATCATAATACTGGTATCTGTTAGTTAATGCTATGGGCTTCACTCAACTTCAAAGCAAAGATATTAAAGGCTCGTTTTCCACTACAAGGCAGGTGTATTTTTATTAGCTCTTTTTCAAAATTGCTATGACTTCACTTGTGGATATCCCGCCAACAGCCATTATTGAAAGCTGGACTATAATTGCTAAGGAACATGCAATGTCTGAAGCACTAAACCAGTGTTACTGCAATCCTCCAACAATTGACTGAAACCAAGTGTTACATCATTAAAGCTGAATTACGACACACCCATGGCGTGTTTTCCATGTGTGCTATTTTAAACAATAGTAGAGAAAAACCTGGCTGTAAATTCACAGATCTCCAATTTGTTCAAAATTCACGAACAATGAGGGCTGTCTGACAGGCTCTGTTGGCTCTATTTTAGTCAGAAATGTCACGCACCATAATTAAATGTCTGTTTGGTTTTTATTGGAAATGGAAATGCTAGCTTTAGTTATAAATTTAAACAACCTGTCACAAGGGGAGTCTCCACATTTGTATAGTTTAGGAAAGTTCAGCAATTGTAATTGCTCCAGGAAAGACAAATAAACCAATAGAAATTGTTCTATTTCTTAATTGGTTTTGCATTGGAGAAAATAAGCTAACATGTTATGGTATAGCTTTCATCTGGTTGGGACCAAGTTCTTTGCTTTGGTAGATAAAGTTAGTGCACCAGTACTTTCCATTGTTGTTGCTTAATTTTCATGCAGAAATTAACTGAAGGCTACAGTTATCACAGCTTCTAGGTTAAGGGAAGATGCCATTTACAAGTGGCAACAAAATACCATCAGTCTTCCAGTAAAATGTTTAGTTCAATTCAGCGCAGTTCACCCTGATGTTGTCCAAGTGGAAATATTTTGCCGTCACACTGGTATGCAGAGGCTATTACAGTTTAAGCAAATCCTGCAATTTTTCTGCTCAGCTTCAGAAATTTTACAGTGCCCAGATTCCAGTGGAAAATACTTGATCACTCATATGCTTGGATAGAAATTTTGTCACCTGGAATAGAAATCAGGGTTAACCTGCCAGCATCCTTATGCAGACAGGCTCTGCAAATATATACTAGGCAAGATCTCTGCCAAATAACTTGTGTCTGGCCAATACCACCTTTCAAATAGTCTGTGAATACCAGTTGCCAATAAAGATTCATTATACCATGTATAGGTAAATATTATTTTAGCTTTTGCATCTACAGTTTTAAGCTTACACAGTAGCAATTCATTTGCTCTCCACATATTACCTGTCTGCAAGTTTCTGTGCAGTAGCCAATCACAATATTCACACTTCTCACTAGCACCTAAACAATATTCTTCTTTTACTTAAAATAGATCACTGCTAGATGCAACCATTTCCAAGTTATGTTTTTCTCTAGCACACGAAGTATGTACTATGGTTATTTTAAGTAGTAATATCACATGCAAAACTTCACAGTAGATGTTAGAATCATTTAAGTCTTTTCCTGCTGCACTGCTTTTCAAGAAGCTAATAGTTTCAGCTGGTTTCTATAATCTATTTAAGTGTACATCAACATATAATGTCTTCTACTTCTGAAAATGTATGCATATATTAAATTAATGCAAAAAATAATAGTATCTCTATATTTGTCATAGTGAAATTTTAGAGCCATTCCCTCAGGCATGGTAAATCCTCCAGAACAGTCCCAAATCATGCACTGGGTTGCAGTTGTTAAAAAAATAAAAACATTTTAGAAGGGAATGTATACCACTTTCACCATAAATGTTCGTCTATACATCTTCACTCTCTGTTGTTTAGAAAAAGCCTACCAACTCAGATTATCTCATTTCAGAATGCTATTTACTTTTTGAAAATTAGACCAAACTTCCTGTTATGAAACTTCAAGTAGTTGTGTTGATTTAATTTTCACTTTAATTTGACCACTATTTTCACCTACTAGCAGAACTGCATGAGAACAATCCAGTGAATGGCTATTAATGTTTGATATTACTAGAAACATGATAGCAATACAATTTAGCAATATTTCCCCGCCATGCACCCCCTGTAACATTTTCCCCGACAAATCAGGTTGCTTTCTTTTCTCCTTCCTTTCCTTCTATCACATCCTTTCACAACTTCACCACTTTATTTTTCCTCACCTCTTCCCATCATAAAGTTTTCCAGTGTCCTTATGTCTCACTAGGACTTAGTTATTTGAAGCTCTCTCCTGAAACCTTTCTTTATCTTTGCTTATATATCACTTCAGATTTTCTATGGGGTTTGTTCTTTCTTTCTTTCTGGAAATGTTTGTAACTACTAAGGTTTATTTTAGAAGGCTCCTTTTCATATGAAGAGAGCTACTAAATTAAGTTTTGACCAGGTTTGCAAGTGTTTATATGTTGTTTTGTGCCCCAGCCAGGACAGCTAATAGCAAAGACCTAACGCCTTTTTAGCACCCTGACCTCTAATTCTTTTGGCTATTGATTTGTCACAAGCACTGTTTACTGAATTCTCAACACTGTTTCAATTTATTCCTGCTTTTGCAGAAGACCTTGGTGGCTAAACAATTGCTATATCACAGATGAACCCTCCATCAATTGTCTCCAATAATGGTAAGGTCTGTTTGTTGTATTAGAGCACTCTATTGCAACATGACCAGGGATCACATATGCCAGAAAATTTCATTTTCATGTGCTCAAAAAAAAAAAAAAAAAAAAAAAAGTCTCATCACTGTGAAATCAGCAAGGATAAATCTATTAATCTGTTGTATATTTGGCAATTTTCCTTTAAATAAAAGATATTGATACCATTTTTTCTTTTACTTAAAAGATCTATTGTGTAGAACTTGTCATCACTGTGAAATCAGCAAGGATAAATCTATTAATCTGTTGTATATTTGGCAATTTTCCTTTAAATAAAAGATATTGATACCATTTTTTCTTTTACTTAAAAAGTTCTATTGTATAGAACTTGTGGAAGTCCATTTTATGCCATTATGTAGGGCTCAGTAGACACACCAAGTTTTTATGCCAACATGTATTGCTCAAATACACAAAGTTTTTGTGCAAGCTCTGTCCTTGCTCTGCTTTTGTACTCCTCTAGATATTATTATGCCCAGCACAAATTACAGGATCACAGAATCACAGAATGGTTAAGGTTGGAAAGGACCTGTTCATTTAATTTCAGATAAAAACTTTTGTCCTTTTTCAATATTGGAGAAGCTGTCTCTAAATATTTGAAAATCAACCTCACTGATTGCTTCAAAACACTTCTAAAGTTTCTCCTTATTTATTGTACCTGTTGGTATATGTGTCACCACTATGTCACTGTGTCTTCCAGCTCCCCAAGTGTCTGTAACAATCTTCTGAATATTGCTTTATATGTATCTGATAAGCATATTTTTTTGAAGGTGCTATCATTTTGCCTTGTGTGCAAAATAAAATTTTTCACTGAGAACATTAACCTTGATATTGTCTTAGTCATAATCATAGAATCATAGAATGGTTCGGGTTGGAAAGGACCTTAGTGATCATTGAGTTCCAACCCCCCTGCCATGGGCAGGGACACCCTCCACTAGCCCAGGTTGCTCAAAGCCTCATCCAGCCTGGCCTTGAACACCTCCAGGGATGGGGCATCCACAGCTTCCCTGGGCAACCTGTTCCAGTGCCTCACCACCCTCACAGTAAAAAACTTCCTCCTAATATCCAATCTAAACCTACCCTCTTTCAGCTTAAAGCCATTACCTCTCATCCTATCATCTCTATACAGATCCCACTCTCTTCTCCAAGTCTCACCCTCTGTCCCAGCCCCCCCAACTAAATTGCACCCTTCCCAATATTATTCTGTGTCCAATTACCAGCATAGGTTAAATATAGATTAAATTATTTTTCTCCTCTGCTTTCAACTAAATTTTGCTTCCTTCTTTCCCTCTAATTCTAGATACCTTCATGACTTGATATATCATCTTTGATTCCCATCTCTCCCAAGATTCCCCACACGCACATATGCAGATCTTTTCCTAACAACATACCTAAAATAGTCTTATTCATTCACGCATCTAGGGTTCTCATCCAGGCTCTTGTCTTCTCATATCTTCAATATAGCAATTCTCTATGTCAAAATCTCTATAGCTCACCAATGTCCACCCAGAATGCTACTGAAATAAATGACTGTCCCTTTGGCCATGTCGTTCCTCTCTATGTACATTTTCTTTGGCTCCCTTTTCAAAAGGAAGCTAATTTTCAATATTTTAAGGATCTTTTCGGCATATCCCTCTGTCCCCTGAGCAAATTCTGTTAGCTCCCATTATCAACACGCTCAGTTTTCACAGAAATTCTTTTTGATTTGTTCCTCCAGTGGTTCCACCGCTTGTCCACATTCATTTGCTGGCTTTTGTCTCATGGTTGCATTGTAGGTGCCTGGGAGCAGGACTATCATTTTGTTCTGGGACTTAGTGCCTCGCACAACTGTTACAATATCTGCATGCCAACTAATTTGATTTCAGAGCTGGTAAAGGAAATATTTCCTCTTAAGCAAAGCATCGCAAACAATTATTGTAGTGATGAAGCATTTTACTGCTTGCAGTCCAGCCTCTCATTGCTGCATCAACATACTGGTTTGCTACTGTAGAGTGACAGTAAGTGACAGCACAATAAGGTGCTTCAGGACTTCCTTAACACGACAAAACTCAAAGACACCCAAATGTTAACAATGAAATCCCTAGAACACTAAACAAACAGCTGAAAAGTATTTCCCCCCTAGATGTTATGAATCACAAATAATATCAACTTTCATATTTGGAAAGCTTTTTCTTTTTAAAAAAGATGAAGAATATTTTAGAGCCCTTTTTCTTAACATGTAATAACACCTGTAAGGTAAATATAATTGTTTGCATTAATGGAGGAATTTATTTACATTGATGACTCCACAGTTTTTCTGTATTATAAGAGTAAGAGCAAAACAAAACAGGAAAGCAAGTCATTAAATGACCAAATTTCATCTAATAATAAGGCAATTTATTCTTCTGTTCAGCAACATACTTCAAAGTGCATATCAAACCAGAATTTTTCCATTTTTTAGCTCCCATTAAAATAAAATAACGAGGTGTTTCATGTAATGCTAAGTGTTATTTTTAAGCTAAGCAGCATGAAAATGCTGGATGAGAATGAGCTCCAGAGAACTGGCATTCCTTTAAAATCACCATACATGAATAGTTACACATGCATAATTATATAATCACACTTGATGGCAGCAATAGCACGTAGAGAAGACTATTAATAGAATGTAAAATCTGCAGAAATCTCATGAAGACGAATATCCTCTGAAAGTATGAAAAGGTGGCACTTGGTGCAGAATATATTTCAGTTTTACATTTCAGCATGACAATTACCATGAAAGAAAGGATCAAAGTCAAATGGCACAGCTGGCAGCTTGGGAATAATTTAAGAGGTGTACTGGCAATAGCTTTTTGGTTTCAATAAGATGGACTGCATTAACTGTGATAGGGAAACGATGGTTAAGAAAAGTTATACAGCATTCTTGCCTGCCATTAGTACAACATAAGCTGAACCTGCAGTTTTGATGATTTCATACAGATTTTAAGGAAGAAAACTTCTGCTAATGAATATGAACAATAGCAATGCCTCCACTGCAGTTCGGGACAAAAAAAACAATCCCGTATCACGTTTAGGCATAAATGACTGATTCAGGAACCCATGAGCACTGTGGAAATAAGCCTAGCATATGCCTATAATACCACGGTTCCTTGACCTTGTCCCCAAACTACAAAGAGATAATCTGTCTGTAAGGATATGACTAAATACCTTAGAAATTAGGGCGGCTGGGCTGGAAGGATGTAATATAAGCTACACAGATAATGCTGTATAAACCCAAGGCTCTTCTCTCATTTCCCGCTCTCCCTATAAAGTTTGAATTTTACAGTATTGCAGGAGTGGGATTGCAGAAGAAACTTCTTATAATTCAGTTCAGTTACAAATTAAGTAATGAAAGGAGTTTGAGAGAATGTACAGATCCTCCCTACTTTACATCCATACCCTCACTCTCTCCCATATTACTACAGATACCCTCTGGAGCAGCTGTGTGCTGCATGGGCTGGAGAGGGTCTGTGATGTCTGCCTTCCCCCCTACACCTGCACTTTCAACCTGGCTACTATTTGGATATGCATACTCTGTCCAGCAAGAATAAAGTTGCATTTGATAATACACTTTACAGTCACCAATTTCCAAGTCCTTTCCCAAAAGACCACACCTTGGACTGAATGCAAAAGTGTGACCTGTCTTAGCAGAGTTTTCCTTCAAACAGCTAGACATTCAGCAGAAGACCTACCTTTATTTGTTTTACAAAGTATTAAGCATAGCTTCTGTTTCTTAGCAATTAAGCTAACACCACAGTTCCCTTTCAACCACAATTTTCCAAAGACGATTTGCGTTCTAAAGACTCTGTCTCAGCCAAGAGAACAAACATTTGTCCACACACAAACAGTTCTGAAAATCAGAATCTCCGCTGCCAAATGTACTATAGATTCTCTGAAATTGCTGGCATATATACCCAAATATGCACAATTTAACATATGCAGATTTTACAGCTGCAACATGCTTTTGTGTGGAGTTTAATAGTATGCACATTACAAAGCAAAATAAAATCCTGAAGACCACATAATTTGTCCCCCCCAAAGATCAAAATAAAACAGTCGAGGATGTAAAGTTGTTGGTTGGGCAGATCTTACGTGGGGTATCCACGAAAAACGGACCAGTTTTGGCTGCATGATACTTTCACAGCTATTAACTTTTTGTTTTGCAATCTGATGTTTTTGATTTTTATTTGATGTTAATAAGTTCTGAAAGCCACAGAGTTTACAAAGCCAAAAAAATAAACCTGTATCCACTAAAGATCCTGTTTTTCTCTTTCTTAACTCTTCACTAACCAAGAGTACAGCTGTCAGTTTTACATCACTGGAAGGAGTACATTTGATTCATCTAGTGGATTGAGACTTCATACAAGAACTTGGCAGAAATTAGTAAATACTCAGAAGGTGATAAATAGTCCAATAAGATACTGAAAAACATCAAGTTAAGATGGCATCTATTCATATAAAAATTAAGGCTATAAAACTGTATTTGTTCTATCACTATTCGCAATCAGATTATGACTGTATAAATGGACATTACAGTGGGAAATAGTTATGTGAGAATATACTGTGCTATTATTTGAATTTATTTCTTGTTCTTTGATATAATTCATTTATAGTTATGCACCACATATACATGTAAAACAGAGACTCCCTCCCTGAGATGAGCCCAGCTCCTCTTCAAGCTATCAAAGGGTTTTCTAAGATCTTCATGGAGCTTCGACAGAGCATTTCTTACTCTAAAATTATCTGTTTCACTACCTTTGAGTAATGTACAATGACAGAAGAAATTAGGGTGTGAAAAAGCAGATCTGAATCCCAGGCCCTAATATTCCACCAATACCAAGGACTGTGTTAAAAATTGACAGTGTTTGCTTTTTTAATATCCAAATTCCCTCAGCTAACGGAAAGTTTCTTACTTCCATCAGTAAGATCCTCTTATAGCCACTCAGACAAAACACTCACTAATCTCTCTCTACTCTTAGAAATAGAGATTGGACAATTTTACCAAACAATGTATTTCTTGAAATGTATAATTTCAAGATTAATGATTTTACAGCAAGTTGAGGACTTTTGATTTTCTTTTAAATGAGAAGTTTGAATTAGATGTTTTTGTTTCAGGCAACACTTTCTTCTGGCATTAGACTAATCTTATTTGTAATGGCAGGGAAAAAAGACAACAGGTTTTTGGTTTTGGGTTTTTTTATAGTTTTTATTTGATTTTGGGTTGGTTAGTGAAACAGAAAATAAAGTTTTCCTACAGCTCCCTCCACTACTTGAGTCAGTCGGGCAGAGTACATTGAGCAATGCCAGTCTGAGTATTGCAGCAGAGCTGTGAGCCTTTACTGACCAATTCAGGACATTGACAGGATAAAATATGTTCACAACTGTGTAGCTACTGACAGAAGGCTACAAAATGGTATGAATAAGTCTGTCTGAAGCATAATAGATTTGATCAGAAATCTTAGCCTAGGATGTAAATACACAACTACTAAAACTGGTTAAAATTGTTCTTTCTGGAAATTCCCCATGAGTAATATTTTCTGCTTTTTATTTTTCAAGTTTTTCAATTAATTCCTCTGTGTAAGCCCTCATGCTAATCCTCTCCATTTCCCTTTACTATCTCATCCTTTTTCACACACGGAAAGAAAAATGTAAAAGTTATAAAAGGGAGGAAAGGGAGAAAGGAAGAGGAGAGGGACAAAGGTCCAATTTACAAGTCTGACAAATGAATTCCTGCTCTTTACATGATTATAATCTGGGAATGCATTTTAATAAGGCTCAGATAACCCTGCAAGCTAATTACTATCCATACACATAGTATGGAGAGTGCATTTGGAATGGACTCTATTTAGGTTAACACTTTCTTTAAAAGCAAAGATAACCCAACAAAGTATTACAGCTAGACTCCTGAACACATCTCATACTGTGCTAGAACGTACTCCGTTGAAGATAACAGAGAACATGATGTTGAGTATACTTAAAATGCTCAGTTTTCTAAATAAGGCAACTGTTTAATTAACTGTTTAATAATTCACTTGAAAGTCAGGAATAAGAAATAACTAGGAATTTAACTGCAATGATGGCAGCTCTATTCACTGCTTACACAGTTCACAGAAATGAGGTAGGTCCTTCATTTATGCACAAAGGCAGGTACCTGCCCTAGGATGTTATAATAATCTAACTAGACTTCTTGCAGACAAAGGAAAATGGAGACAGATATGGAGACACGTAGATACAAAACAATGCAGTTAATGGCCAGACTCTGTTTCTTAACATCCTGCTTAATGGCCATTTTCAACTGTTTCCCAATATCTGACTGATTTTTGCAGTCAACTGTCATGAAGCTAACAAGAAAGGAAATAAATATATAGAGAGATTTATAGTCATATGCAGATGTGCAATGAATTCAGGTAATAGCCAAGGACAAAATATAGCATCCTTTTCTCCATAAAATCTAAAATGTTCAAACTAAAACCAGGCATTTTCAACTGTGTATTAGCTTCCAGTCAGCAAAATAAGCAAATGATTCCAGACATTTCTTGGGCTTCACATGAAGATAAACCAAAACTAATTCTGTCAGGACAGATGTGATCACTCCCAGACTCCAGAGGGGGTTTTTGCATTATTTTCCCTTAGTTTCAAGCGATAACTAGAGCTTTACATGCACTTTTTTCCCATATCACCTATTTCCAACTTTTAAACATACAAAGTGTTTTGTGTGTTCTGCATTTGGGAATCAGTTGTTAAACATAGCATTTGTAAATCTTCTTTCATCAGGCAATTTGGCATTGGCAGGAGAATGAAATTTTAAAACGTTCTCCTTGCCTTGCATAATACTCAAATATTAAAATAAACATTGCATTCTTGCTTCCTCTGCATTCCCTGACACTAAACGTCATAGAAAACACAGGTCATACAATGGAATGCTATAGCAAGACAGCAATAAAGAAAGTAAATCACAGAACAGATAATGGCTTGATTTTATCCTATTGATCTATTGCCCACTTTAGACAAGAGGCACTGGCTGGTTAGAATTTAGCATGCAATTGCCCAGATGTCATGAACTAGTTTTCAGTCTCTGGGGTTATTTCAGTTGTTGCTAGTGGAAAAAACAGAGGCTAGATTTTACTGTGCTTGTCTGTCTTTGTTGTTCATAAGCTTCTGAAAAAACAGACTGAGCAAAAGATTTTTTTTTCAATCATCAATTCTAGTAAAATATATCATGGAATATTTCGAGTTAATTTCTTCTTTCCTGAATACAGATATTGATTTGGCTTTCCAACGGCCTATGTTACAGCCTGATTCTGTGGGTCCTAAACATTGTGTTCTAGAAATACTAAGTTTTCACAGCTGCCATGTTCTGCTCACTGTAACAGAAGCAGTATGGGGCAGTTATGGCAAGAAGAATCTTGTACCTCCATTTCCCTTGAAAGATGTATAAACTGAGTAACCCCTGACTGCATGTCTTTTTACATTTGGGTTTTCTCTATTTAAATTTTGTGAGACCAAAATATCCAAAATGCCTTAAATACTAGGTTGATTCTTTGTGGTTGCCTTGTTATCTGCCAAACCCAGATTTATCCTGCATCCGAAATAGCTCCTAAAAGCTAATTCAGCCCCTCTGCCTGTCATGTTGAGGACAAAATTCAAACTAAGCCATCTGCCTTTGTGGTCTTGGGAACACAAACATAGCTCCCCTCTCTAAGATTAGGAGAATTCCCACCTACCAGATGCAATAGTTTTGGCGGCGGACTATCTGATTTAGGAAAACAGTCTACTCATTTTGCATATCAGGTTGCCCTAATAAATGCATACACACAGATAGATGAGCTTGACAGACCAAAGACACTGAGGCTGCAGAGCACGCAGACACACCGGCTGTGCACAGCAGGGCTGGACGGCTCACCACTCCGGGGTGCTCGCACAGCTCGGGGGAACAGTCTGATGGACGTAGAAGGTATTTTCTGCTACTTCCCACACCAATGTGCATGGATGAGGAATCTCAGAAAGTAAGCCAGTGTCTTTCATTCAGGACACAGCAATCACTCACCTTACCCTTGCCTATGACTCAGAGATTACAACATGCTTTACACTATGCTATACTTTAAATCAACTTTGAACATAAAATGTATAAGAGTGTAAACTGATCAGTAAGGACTGGCTCTACCAAGCATAAGAAACATGAGTCTGCTCCAACTGCCTTTCCATCTCCCCTGCAGAATTCAAACGACACAGGGTCTGTCTGTATGCCTGTCTCTCACTCCCATGTGCGCCAGCACTGCTTGTGCTGTGATGCAGAGGTACCTCTGTGCTTACGCAGATGACTAAAACTGCAAACAAAGCATTCTCTGAGCGCTCCTTCACTGGAAGCATTTTTTAAGCTTTTTGAATATTAAAAATTACATATTAGTTTTCCTAACAGAAAGAAGAATATTTTTTCTACCTGCAGAAGAAATCCAGGTATGAAACAAATATATGCATTTGTACATTAACAAAAATATGTCAGCTAATACTCTAATACTGGAACTGCAATTACACAGACAGAAACATTGACCCATGTGGAGTATCTCAATTGTCACCAGAGATTAATATCGGTGAAGCAATTCACTGGTATGGAGATTTCTATTATTATCCATGTGTTACTATGTAGGAGAAAAGAATGCAGTTTGATGGGGTTTGTACTGGCTTTAGAAAAATTATGCTTTGACTTATGAACCAAACAGTCTATAACGCAAATTAGTAACAATGTGTGTGAAATTGCAGAGTTTCATTTTTACAAAGACACACCAAGATTTATAACTGAACACTAATAACTGCATTTTAAAGAAAACAGCTATGCCAAACGAAAACATTTCATACCGATACAAGCCAATTACTAACTAGTTTGGGCTAAGAAGGGTCAGAAAATAAACTTCACAGTTATCCATGTGAGTGTTGACAGAACAAAACACAAAATTTCAGACAGTATATGTGAATATGTATTTTCTATCTTCAGAGTAGCACCTTTGTTTCATCTTTGACTGCATGCTTCTGATTTCTATTAAGTATGACTACCTCCTTGTCTTGTCAAGCAATTAAAGTGACAAAAGTAATAGCAGATGCCTCTTTCATAGTTAAAACTACAGCAAGCAGACCATAGCTTGCATTTTATTACAGCCACTCCATACAGCCTAATAATTGTAAGGTAATTGAAAAGTTCCTGATAATAAACCACCAGTTTACTTTTTTCAGACAAAATAAATATATAACCCAATTCAGGCTTCATTTTAATGATACATTAGATGGTTTCCAACTTGTCTTGATTTTTGTTTTATTTTATGATTGTAAATAAACCCTGGAAAATTCCTTCCCCGAATTTACCACCTGAAACTGCAGCTGTTGGCTGACACTATCAAAGCCTCGCAATTCCAAACTCACGTGCAAATCTCATCAAATGCAGACACTTCTAATTGATTCCAGAAGTTTTTCTTTTGCTAAGATCAGCGGGCAGAAGAAGAATAATGAGCAGCTTTTAAGCAGAGGGGGGAGGGTGTTGAGCTTGGGGAGTGGAGATTTTAAAAGCTCCAGCTTGGCCGCTCTGCCAGAAATGCGGAGCAATTTTACGGTCAATTGGCCAGAGCATCTGGAACTATACATCATAGTCTTTAGTTGATGGTGGTGAAGCCGACTCTCAAACTGGCTAAGTCTAAAATCAGTAATGACTCTGCTGTCACACCTAAGTGGAAACTAACTTAATCTACTGCCAGAATTTACTGTGACTTTTTCTAAGGGACATTATTCCCCTTAGGGCAGTTGTCAAGAATATTGAAAGTCCAGTCCCCGGCCTATACTACATGGTATATCAGACTTTTCTGAATGAAGGTAACATAGAAAATACAGATTACAACTTGTGTTTGTTTAATTCTGTGCGTGTTGACAAGACGTTTTATCATAAGGCAGTAGAGTTTCCTTCCATCCCCAACTTCACTTCTAAAATACATTCCAAATACACCAGCCAATCTAGTTAAGGCACAGAGACTGCATAAATGCTGAGGTCATAAATCATAGCATAGGGCACAGAGCTTTCACCTCAATGGAAACCAAATATAGGATATGCCACTCTTTGAAATGTGGCACAGATGATCATAACAAGGCACCAAGGCAAAAATGCTACAGAGCAGAAAACTATCGTTGATGTGGAAATAAGTTCTTATGAGTAAATGTTTGTTTTAAGTCAGTACTCATAAGTCAGTATTCCAACGCTGGTAAATTACACTAAGAAACACGTAAGGTAACAGTAAGTCTTTGTATGATGAAAGGAGAAATAAGTAGCATGGTAATATATCACATTAAGAGGGACTGCTGTGGAACACAGAATACAGTGCAAATCAGTTCTTTAATAAGGAGATATTATATATTTCATCCAGACAAATTAGCTGACACACTCGTAAGAAATACCAGAATTGCATCAATCACTAGAGAAGCAGTCCATTTGGTACAGAATACTGTCTCCAAAAGTGTTTGGAACATCTGCATGTACCGAGTTTAGATACTCTGAAGGAGTAAACAAACAATTTGACCACTATGAAGTTCATTTCTGCCTTCATAAGCTAAGGGCTGAATTATACCCTGCAGCATAAGATTTTGTGTCTCTTCCAAAGTTGGTTACATTTCTAATGTACCCCATGCCCATATAAAACAGAAAACAAGGTATTCATTTAAAAGTATCACACATGCATACAACCTCTTTTTCTCTCTCTTTTCCCCAGTGAAAGTTGTCCTAGATCCTTCCTATCTGTAAACCAGTACATGCCTGCTAGTGCTTTCATAGCCTGACAGCCCAGGAAGTTGCAAGGCAAGAGGAGTCTGGGTGAAGAGATTTACTCTCAGATATAATGCCTTAGCTGAAACAAACTTGATGATCCTTGAGGTCTCTTCCAACCTTAATGATTCTATGAAATGTAAAAGATAAACAAGCACATCAAGACAGACACATGTATTTCCTCCTCCACGTTCCTCTCTCCTAGCCCCTTAGTTTAGAAGTCTTTCTCAGTACTGAATTGCAGCAGCTGTGAAAGTTGGTGAAAATGTTTAATACAAGAGTTCCAACAACATGTCAATGGCTCATGGTTTCTGCTTGCTCCTCATTAGTACTACTGTCAAGTAACAGCCAGCGCTTGACCAAAATCAGCTAATGGAATATGCTGGCTGATGCCAAACCAGAGCAGTTGGATGGAAACACTTTGAAGAGGTGCACCATCATCACAGATTTATTTTCACATGAACTGTCACATAACTGAACACACAAGGAATGTTTTCTGCTACCTCCAGGTGGTTAGGAGACTCCAGGCCCAGTCTG
This sequence comes from Pterocles gutturalis, assembly GCF_000699245.1. Classification (NCBI taxonomy): domain Eukaryota; kingdom Metazoa; phylum Chordata; class Aves; order Pterocliformes; family Pteroclidae; genus Pterocles; species Pterocles gutturalis. Next base: position 16,528 of record NW_010135975.1, on the reverse strand, counting down.
ACAGAAAATGATTTGGCTTTAGGAATACACATGATCATCACATTACACAGGCATGAAGTAATCAACCTAAAGAAAACGAACTAGTATAGGATGTGGCAGCACAGAACCTCAAGCAGAAACACATTTGCTCCTCAGTCTACTGTCTATAACCAGTCAAATATATCTCTGTCCCTGTCATCAAGGTTCTCAGTGACCTCCACCCAAGAAACAACTTTCTTTAGATCTAAACATTTCCTCAAACATCACCTTTTTTTTTTTTTCTTAAAAAAAACCCCAAATGCAACCCTCTCCCTTGCTTCTTTCACCTAACCATCCATATGAAACACATACAACACAAGGAACAGAAAATGCATGCCGAGAAAAATGCATTGTTCCCTCTCCCATAAGAAAAAAAGGTCACTTTTCTAACTCTGATAACTTCAAATTATTGCCTTGCTTGGAGAAGGAAAGGACACCAGGAGAAATCCCCCAGTATGTATCCTAGAAGGACTTAAAACACAACAGGGAGAACAATATCTTTAAACGATCAGAAAAATAACATAATTTTCACATGGAAGGTTGGTAACACACAACTTGAAACCAGGAAAAAAGTATTAATAGATCTAATGTTGTACTTACTAAACTGTGGACAGTTAAGAACCTAATTAAGATCACAGCTTTAGCGAAAGCAGAAGCCCTTTTTTCTTATACACCTCTAGCTTAATTTTACTTTTACCTTTCCCAACCCTCAGCATCACTTATCTGAAGAAAAATCTTTGGCTATGTAAGTCAGACCAGCTGGCTAACCCAATTAGCTGGGCAGTGAGGGTAAGAAGCTTGGAGCAAGAGGGCAGAACTGCCCCTCCTGCTGGAATCACAATTGTTAGTGGCTTTTTTCACACCACCTGAGCTGATTTAATGGCAAAATGGGAAAGGCTAGCCCCTTGTTTCCTCTGCTGTTCTCTTCTCTGTCACTGCTGCCCTACTTTTCTCTCATTTCTTTTGTATTTTCCTTCTAGTTTTCACCCAGAAGGCCTTCTTCCCATGCAGGAGGAATTGTCTGATAATTGTCAGACCTTCTTATGTGCCAAATGCAATCATCTGCAGTTTTAATCACTTTTTTTTTTTTTTTTTTTTTTTTTTGCTAGAGTACCCTGCAAATAGTACTGCAGGGATATTAAATTCTGAAATCTTATCTATTGGTTGTAAAATATTAATGAGAAAGATGAACACATGAAACAGAGTCACAGAAAAAAACCCAAAATTTATAGAAAGGAGTCACATACTTTTTCACTAGTGATTCAACATGCTGTTGACAAAATCAGTCTTGCACTTACCTGCTGCAACGGGCACCATTAACTTAAGAATGCTGGGACAGAATTATCTGTTAAATTCTAGACACACTGAGTACTGCCATCATGCCTCTTGCAGTTCATTTTTATTCATCCCTAAGTAATATCCTAAAAGACGTAATTTATAGACCAAAAAAAAAATAAGTCAAAAGAAATTATTTTACATTATGTCATGCATTCATTCCTATTGCTCATGAATACTTAATTACAAATGAATTATTTGGTAACATACAAAGATGGTAATGTAAGGAGGACATTATTTAAGTATATTACAGATTATGAGTCCTTGAAATATAACATTAAAAAGATCAAAGTCAGCTAAATCTAGGTGTATGTTAGAGATGGAATATTTACAATTGTAAGTGAATTTCAAAGTGAAACAGAGCAAAGGAAGTTGAAAAGCAGGCAGAGAAAAACTACTCGGACATAAAAAATTGCTTATGAGATCTATGTTTATGGGCCTCACAAGGTGTTCAAGTTATCTACACTATTACACTACAAAGGATAGATAACCTGTTTGAATGCTGAACAAAACAATTTTTGGGACAAATTCTAGAACTAATTTCTGAGAAAAAAACTTTTTTAAATTTATTTATTTATCATGCTTTCTGGTATTGCTGGTTCAAAATGATCAGGTCAATACTGAGCTAAAACATTAATATTTGAAGACTCCTCAACACAGATTCACAAATCTCTTGCAGTCTGCCGTTGCTCAGAGTTTTTTTATCATAAATCCCATTACAATATTACTACACATAAGAATATTCCTACCATTATCCAGAAATTGTATAATGCATTGAGAGCAGAAGTGGATCATTTATATCAAAAACAGGGACCCTCTGAAGTTCATCACAAACATTCAGACTAGATATAAGGGAGAAATTTTTTACAATGAGGGTGGTGAAACACTGGAACAGGTTGCGCAGAAAGGTGGCAGATGCCCTGTCCCTGGAAACATTCAAGTCCAGGTTGGATGGGGCTCTGAACAACCTGATCTAGTTGAAGATGTCCCTGCTCTTCGCAGGGGAGTTGGACTAGACGACCTTCAAAGGTCCCGTCCAACCCAAACTATCTTATTATTCTATGATTACACACAAAAGCCATTAATATTACAAACTTGTTGATTTATGATAAAATGTAAGTCTCTAGTGTTGACATATTTGCATTACTCAGAAGCATTATCTATTCTGGTCTCACTGAGAACAAACGATTTGGAAGACACCTATTCTTTCAGTATTTTCAAAGAAAAAAATGTGACCAAGTTACTCCTGTTTCTTCTTAAAAATGGACAACATAGTGTCAAACAAGGGACAAAAAAAAAGAGTGACAAGTATAATATAAAGGATAAAAGGAAAAACATTAGACAGAAGATAGGATAGGGAAGTACAATAGGGAAGAACTCAAGATGGCAATAAAGTTGAAATTTTGATGGCAGATACATGTAAAGAACAGAGTAAGAACCATTTAATTTTATTTTCTTCATGAAAGACTAGGAAGCTGTATAGTTCCCTACAAACAAAATACAAATAACAATCTGATAATTTTACTTGTACTCATTTCTTAGTAAGAGACACTTTTGCATGTGCACACACACAGCTCAGCAAGGCAAGTAAGTGAATTTTTTTTTTTAAATTGAGAGTGTATATTTTGACGTATAATTGTCCCCAAATTCAGTTTGAATACCCAAATAATTCAAGTCTGAGAGCTACATCTCAAGAGCTTTAAAATTAATTGCCAAATTTTAGAATTCTTCACTTCAAGCCAATCTACTGTAGTAGATTACTCAGGAAATAATAAAAACATTTTCCAAATGATACTTAAGCAAGTGAAATTCTTACAATATCTGCTGAGTTTTGGCAGATTCTGATCAAAGGAATTCAAGAACTGTTTGATTTATACACCAAAGCTTTGACAATGTAACAATATGGGAAAAAATCAAAACAATTCTTGATAGTGGCATTTATCTAGTTTTAAATATTGTCCAATAGTTACTCTTTCCTATCCCAGGTCACAAGACAAAAGAAAAAAAAAAACCCACAGTAGCATAAGATATTTTTCCATTCTCCTATTGCCGGATCTTTTAGAAAAGCTGGAGAATAAGCACCACTAGCAGAAGCCTCCAATTAGGAAAGTTGCTATAAATTTTGCAGATGTTTCAAGTCAAAGGAAACATTTTGAGCCTGGTTTGAGTCTCAATCCCTACTGTTTTACTTCATTTTTTCTGGTTTTAAGCCAGAAGGTAACTTTCTGATAACAATTCTACTGGTCTAGCAACCCGTTCATAACATTGCTGGTAAGTGTCTTTGCTGGTAACCAGCACTATGTAGCTTGGGAATGTCACTCACATCAGAATCATATTAATGATTCAGTGTTATTTAACTCAGATAATATTAAAAGAGTTATTATGAAATACCAACTGTACTGAAGAAAGCAAAAAGTAGATTAAAAAGCAAAAGTCACAAACAAGCTAAAAAGAAGTCCTAAGCACACAAAAGCAACCTACTTAACCAGAAAAAAAGGACTATTTAGGCCAGTATCCTATCTTTGTCAATGGCTAAAAGTCTCTTTCTGAGGTACAACATAAATACAGAACAAAATATTTTATATTTAAGGCTCTTCCAGCCTCCAAGCATTTTGAGATTTGTCCGATGAAAGGTGAGTTAATAAATTCAAATTCAGTAACACATTTCTATTATTCACTTCAAAGCCTATGGCCACTAATGTATTATTTTTGCAAGAAATGGCAAATATACACTTTCCTGACTTTTTTCAATAAAAATTGGCATCTCCATAGCAAAATCCAATAATTTTCTTACAAGTGAATCATGAAAAGCGAGAAATAAGGAGCTAAGAAAAAAAATCCATAATCTACTCAAATAGTATAATAAAAAAACAAGGAATTAAAATATAAATGTTTAGTGTTTCTGCTTTTTTAAAAAAGATAAAAAACCTAGAGTCACCAGCACAGACATTTCAAAATAAATGTCTTACCTCATATGCATAGCCCAAGGAAGAAAACTGACTCTTTAAGTAGCAAAGTTTGTACACACTGAAGACTGAGCAGTGGATGATTGCCAAAATTCCTGCTTTGGGCCTAGAAATGGGAAGTAATTCAGATTAATGTTCAATCTTTTCTTCTTTGTTAACTCCAGAGAAAAAGAGAATGTAGAAATAGTCTGTGATGTGCTCCACTTACACCAAGTCATCTTTCTTAACCCTGTAGTTAAGTTTTTATAGTATACACCTTACATGGACTTACAACACTGAATTTACTGGAGGTGAGAATACACATACTCACAAACTATATATGAGCTCCTACAAATGTAGCTGCATATATAGCTATTGTCTTTTGATCTCAAAAATGACAACAACAAAATTCTGAATAGTGCTCCACGAGTAGTTCAGAATCTTTTCCATGGGTCTATTTCTCTAAATTTTTACTAATATACATTATTAACTCCCTGAGTTATACACATCTCTGGCATATTGACAGATTTTTATCTATCCTGAAATGAACTGTTCTGTCTGCACAAGTGAAAGGTGTTCCTTTCTGAAAACATAATGAACAGCAGGTGCAAAGTGGCACTGGCACCTTAATCTCAAAGGAAGCTCCTATTCCACATTTCTGCTCTGGCAGAGCATATATTCTCTTTGTAAGAAACTGTAGCTGTCATTTACTATTCTGTAGGGTCACAGTGCCCGTATGGACTACTTCTATAGTGTACATCTCACTGGGATGGAGTATTCAAGATCCAATTTGATTTGAATCTGTACTGATTAAATTTAGTCTTTCACTTGATTTTGGGAATACTCTGAGCTACACTGTGTACTTTTCATATACCATCACTGAATCTGACACCTACGGCATGCTACACAGGACAGACACAACATGGTGCTGTCTGAGCTTGAGCAGCACTGGGAGAGCCTGCAGGTCTCACTGGCCTGCCAGTGTCCCAGACTCAGAGATGCAGACCCAAGAAATGCAAGCACAGAGGGTGACATGCCTAGTCCACCCCATAACTTTTCTGTAAGTGACAATATAGATATAGCCAGTAATTGCTATGGGAACAACTCCTGGGTCTAGGTGCTGGCTAGCTGTGTATTATTTTCCAGTCAACAGATAGCAACATATGTGTCCAAGTGTATCTATATTTCTCTATCAATATAATTTCTAACACACTTGAGATTTCCATATAATGACAAATAATGCATAATGAGAGAAGTAAAAAAACCAAGAGTGTTTTATATGTTACCTGTTCTCCATAAGTAGTCCAAAAGACTTCAGGGACAGAATGATAAAGCCAATTTGCAGGACAACAGTTCCCTATGATATAATCTGTTAAAAAGTAGACAAATAATTCATTTTGAGAGAAACTGAGTTTTAACAGAACAGTAGCTTCAACTTCCTCACTCAGTGATGTTAGTATCTGCTTTTAAAGTAATTTTTTACTTAAAATTTTACAACAAAAATAACTGGTCTGTCTGGATAGAACACTTATCTGGAGTAACCACCTTTACAGTTGTTTCCTGAATGCTGTATTTCCAAAATAATGTTTAAGTATTCCCTTCTGCACTACGCGTTTTCCCAAAGTTACTTGATTCCCTTATGCCTCCACCCAAGAGGGAACAAACTTATTTCTAGAAAAAAATCCCAGCAGCCCTGTTCTTTTTCTTCATCTTATGTTACCAGGTCTTTACAATAGTCATCTATGAATCCAAATGGTTACCAAAACCAATAAGAATTCACAGTGAGAGCAAGAATTCACATGACATGACAATATGACCAGATTTACGAAGAAACAAAATTAATGTTGTCTCTTCATGACAACTTGACACTTGGTTCCCAGTTCAGCAAAACTCTGCAACTCATATCATTAACTTCAATCAGACTTAAAACACTTTTAAACATTAACATGTGTGTTAGTACTTGGATGAACGGGAGCATGAGGATTTATGTCCTTAAAATTTGAATTGAAATTATATAAACAAAATTCAGGAAAGCAGAAATTATTTTCATTGTGAAGTTTGAGTTTTTTCTTTTCATTTATTAAATATTTTTTGTATTCTGCACAGCTGCCTTTGAAAATCAAATATTTAATCAGTTTTCTTGTTCCCTCCCTGACTTCCTTTCAAATATTGGTTTTGAATAGCCTTTGTTTTTTCATTTAAAAAACAACAAAAACCCCAAACCAAAAGTAGTGGATCTGGCTGAGTTATAGGAATCCTTTCTGGCTTCAATAGCAATAAGGTTTATGAACAACATCTTGCACTTCAGGATTGCAGGCACTGGAAAAATAAAAATCTATGAATGTCTGCCCTGATTTCAATGAATCCCACTCGGTGACATGCCCAACTTCCTCCAGTGGTGGCCTCTACCCCTTGAAGAGATCTAAGGTAAGTATCTGTGAGCGTGGGAGGCCACAGGAGGATATGCTCAAGTTTTACAGCTGTGTGAACTTACAGTGCCAATGTTTGCAAAACACATCAAACCACACACTCAGGCTGGGCAGGTTTCTGTTGTTTTACTGAAGAATCACAAGCACCTACTTAGATATCCTTAACAAACAGTTACTGCACAAAGAAAACACAACCCCAGCAATGAGCGAGCTAAACAGCAGCCTCACCACTTTACAAGCCAGAACACACTTCTCACAAATGACCCCTGTCAAGCCACTCTGTTGCCCAGATTTATATCAGGATAGATCAAACTCATTACTGCATTGCTACATTTCCAATCTGTTCCATCCCTCCTTATAAACTTACAAAACCTCAGACTGAGGTTATATATACTACTATATATAGACCTTGAGAAAGGATATTCTTTACACTTTTATTACACTCTTACTCTGGGCATCTGCCATCAACCATCACAGGAGACAGAATATTGAGCTAGATATTGAGGGGGACTCAGTATAGCAGTTATGTGTTGAGATTGTCATTTAAGTCAAGAAAGAAAAAAAATGCTCTAATGGGCTCTAATCTTTTATTAGGGTTTGTATCACTTGGAATACATTAGCAAATTCCAAATACAAGCTTTAAAATTTGTCAATAATAGATTAAACTGAGGGTGTTTTTTTTGAAAACTTCAATTTCTAGAATCCAAAAATCCCCCAGCTATCGTAAGTTTAAAAGATTTTCCATCGTTAACACAAAACAATTTTTTTTGAAGTGACTAGATTTTTGGAGAGAGCTTTTTTATGAAAATCAGGCACAGACTCTATTTAAGTTTAATAAAAGAAGTAATTCTTAAACTGCTCATCTAGCCACAGCAAGTTCAACTCCCACTTCAGCTTCCTGTAGAAACCGGGTCATACAAAAATTCAAGAAGTGAGCAAAGAAAAACATGATTTGGCACAGGCATAAGGGAACTCACCCATAAATTTCTTAGAAATGCTTTGATATGTTTTTCAATGATTGTTACTTGTCAAATAAAGGAGTTTGCCAGGGAACCAGGGATGGGATTCAAGACTTTCCTCCTCAGAGACTGTCCTCACTTTTAAGTTAGAGAATTACACTGTTTTTTAAACTTAGTCCTTCAGGCCAGGTGGGTCTGATTTTGCTTTGCATTTCCAGTGCAATGCACTAGCCTCTACAGACTACTTTAAAAATGTTCCCATAGCGGTAGGGCACTATTCTGAGAAAAGGAATGTAAGGTTTTCTATCCCCCTCAGGCAAGCAAGAGAACGGAACATCAAATCCAAATTTCAAGCAAGTCATGTAATTGCTACATTACAATATATGGCTAAGATCACACTTTATGGAAAACTAACTAACCTGCAATGTTTTTGAGACAACAAAAGTTAACATTTGTCTTCAGGAAGGATCCAGCAGTACCTGCTCTGAATGAATAAGGGTAACTCCAACTTCCAGTTTAAAGGAGCAGCACGATGTCATGTTTTTTTGCCCTTCCAGTGTTTCCGAGCTGGCTGGCATTAGACAACCAGTCACCAAGTCCTAGGCATCTGGGTTTCCCTGTGATTCCAGTTTCAGAAAACTGAAGTGCTGATTCATTCTACCTTCATTTAAGTACCTTAACTGAAGTGCCTAAAAACCTGTCATTAACCTAAACTTTTTCTGTAATCAAGTGGAGAGAGAGCACTTTCTGAATGGTTCTGTATTTCTTGCCATTAGCTAGACTGTAAGTCCAGAGGTTAAACTGGGTCCCTGCACTAAAAGCTGGATTTCAGTGGATGGTGGAAATATTTCTCCAAAACAGATGCTATTGGGTCAGATTTTAGTGGTGTTTTTTCTCATAACTTCTATCAATTCTTTTTTATTTGTTTAAAGATATATTTTAATCGCCAGTTCTAGAAGAGTAGGAAAAAAATAAAAATTACTCTTAAAGTTAACATATTTTCAGGAAACAATAACAATTTTTACTATTGTTGTTCTATTATATTGTTGTTGATGGACCTTGAAATAATGATAAGCTTGATACTAGAGACACCGTAATATAGTAGTTCAGACTGCAGCTTTCTCTCCACAAAGAAAGTATTGAATACAAGAATTTAGAGTGTGACCCTGCATACTTCTCTTAAACATTTTCTCTAAGATGTGCAAAATTGGAGCCTGGAGTTATCATTTGACTCTCCACATTCATCTAACCACAGAAGAAAAAAGCATAGATTAAGAACTTGAAAGGAAATTAATAAATTGCAGTTAAATTTTAAACATGGATTTCCAGAAAAAAATGGGAATAGAAATACATTTTAATGGATGTTAGTAAATCAGAAGAACTGAAGCAACCTTACAATTTAGGAAAATCAAACTCAAATATAAACAAGCCTTTATCTTTAAACAGTTAAAATGCTATATGTGGTTCTTTGACATAACAACTACTCAAGCCAGGTATGATCATATTTTACAGATTCTGTTTTTCAGGCCAATTTCCATTTCTCTTCAGATGATCTCCTACTTGAACCATAACATTTTGAACACTAGCTGTTTGTAAAACTTCTTTTGGTCCAATGCCATCAGTGGCCTAGAATGTGAAGGACTGTAGAACTCTAAAGCACAACCCGCAGATCACAGTTAATCACCAACTGGCACTAGTATCAGATTCACACAAATGCATGGCACTGTAATGCCTCAGTACAGCGCTGCAGCCTTCCACTTTAAGTCTTCAGCCTTCTGGAGTGATGAAGGGTGAGGCATAAAGCCTCCCTGGGAACCATGACAGTAGAAGGTGTAAGTTACCCTTCACTGTAGATACACGCACCACTTTCACATACAGCAAAACAAAAGTGTTCCCTCATTTGTGCTCCTAGTCAAGGACTACCAAGAAATTTGCACTGAAATACACCATGATGCCATTTGGGAATAACAGCTTTAGAAAACCACACATGTAGCATAAAATTTAGCATTACTAATTTGCTTCCATAACTTTCTCTTTACAGCTCCACTAGACCAGTTACATGCTGCCTTGATTCTTTTATTTACTTTCAAACACATATCACCCTATGAAGTGGATGCTGGCAGCTGAGGCATCCATTTTCTAGGCATTACTCTACCAAAATCAACAAAATAGTCAGTGGGTTATACCACTAAACTAAACACCATATATTAAATCTACACACTGCAAGTTGCATTGCAAAAAGAATGTGCCTTTTACACCTTCATTACTGCTAGCATCCCTCTTCCCCTTAAAGATAATATGCAGGGATATATATATACACACATTAAATGAGTATTTATATACTGGAGTATTTGTATAACAGAGAAGCCTGTGGGACCACAGCAGGTTCCCCAAGTATAAGTCAGCCACAACTTTGCAATGTGGTTATTGGCTGAAATTAAACAGAAAAAAATATTTCTGTTGGATTTTGATTTTATTGAAAGCTTTAAAAATATCTTGGAGCCTTAAAAAAAAGGGGGAGGGTTATAGAATTTGGGAGTAATTTTACATGGCTTTGCAACCAACAGAATGCCACATTATTATGTTATGGGTTTTTTAGTAATGAAAAAAATAATTCATTTAAGCAAAGGAAATCTGTTCTTCCAAATGTGTATTTAGATTAATAAGGAAATATTCAAATTTGACTTTTATATTTCAAATAACTCATATTGGTTTAATCCCTTTGAAGAATAACATGGAAGCATTTTCTCATCCTGATACATTCAGTGTTCCAAAAGAACTGCTAGGAATGATGTCAGCATGTTTCATAAGTTAACAGATGCCTGCAGTCATTTATATCAGACACTTTCGATATTCAAATAAAGAATGCTAATATAACACTCTGAAATTTGTATTGTTATGTGTCCTTGTATGAATTTATTTTGACTTAGAATTCCTAAAACCAATTGCAAATTCTTAGCAATATTCCATATACAGTACTTGGGGATGTTGTACTGAATGGATATATTAATTGTACTCTCAGCTTTCAAGAGGTCTGTCTTATCCCTTACTACTTTTCATCTAATTGAAAATGCTTGCATATTCATAGCATTATAAGCATAATAAATGTTACAGCATCTATCAGCAATTAAAAAAAAAAAAAAAAAAACCAAAACACTGCAAAATATGTTTAAGGTACACTTCACTTTGATTTATGTGACACATGCAGTTCTGGAGCTATGAGACTTTTCTCTGAATGTACTGCAGTTTTACCCTCCTAGCACTCTCTCTGGGACTGATCCAAATCCCATTTCTTCAATGAGCTTTGGATCAGATCTAGATATGCATAGCTCAGAAGTAATTTTTATTCTCTGGATGTAGTGCAGATCCCTATACAGAAAATAAACACTGCATGCTCTCTCCTATGGAAAATATATATTTGTTCTTTCTTATTTTGCTCTTTTCATAAGCTAAATGTAGGTCATTCAGACTAAAGGTATATGGTTGCTCTTTATGGATAGAGAAATCTAACACTTCCACAGGGCGTGAGACCAAACACTGAGTAACTGTAATCACTTGAGAAATGTAATAGCTGTGTGCTGTGTCTTACGGCTATTATGAAATGGAACTTATACCTAAAAATGAGGAAAACAGTTAGCTTTCTCCATTTATGGAGCTATGCCCCAGTTATGACATAATTCATAGCCAGACAGAAATTTCCAGTTGTATCCATAGACATTTCATAACTCAGTGTAGTGGAAAACTGATATTGAAGAAAGATTTTTGCCAAGTAAAGTTATTCATACACAAGCTTCCTTCTCATGACAGCTTCCCCACTGTACTGCAGAGAACTGCTGGAACTCTGCCTTTGGACCAGCACTTTCCACACCCACACTGAAGGTTTATGTCCTGAGATGAGAGGCTTCTTGTCCCCTGTGCTCTCCTTCTTAACCTTACTACCTTACTACCCCTCAGTTTTCTGCAAAGAATTTTCTACTTGTTTTTCTACAATAAGTTCATAAATGGTGGATCTTCACAATGTTTCCTCCATGACTGCAAGAATTTAATGATCATCTGGGGCTTGGGTGCATTTTTCAACTTCCCTTGTTACTTTTCTTAAACAGCTGCAGTTATCAGGAGTGAAAATAATTCAGATCATCCATTTTTCCTTCCAGGACCAGAAAAAAGTCAAAAAGAGAAAAGAATAAAACAGGAAACAGCTCATGAGCAAACTCCTTACTTCTTGCTGTTAAAGGCAACAGCAACAAAGTAAAAAAACAAAACAGAAAATCCCAACCAAAGAAAAAAAACCTTAGTTTGATGCCCATGCAAATATGATTTGCTTCTGGTATGTAGGAATCTAGAATCTAGAAAATCTTGCAGAGGCTTTTCTCAATATTAAAAAATTGGCAATCACGTGTACTGTTTATCTTGTATACATTGGAGGTATTTATCCTTACCTTTGGCTTAATTTCCTGTCCTCAGAAATTACTTAGATTGGACTAAGCCTCAGATGATTTAATAATCTCCAAATTCCCTCCAGTTGCAGTGTGACCCTTTGTAGAGGTAAATATGATGCACAGAATAACTTAATATTAATCACAAGAGTATGCCTGAGGTAGCTTTTATATTACATCAGGAATGTTACATAAACTACTTATTCTTTGAACTTTTCTCAAAAATTACATCATTCTGCTGATCTGATGTGCTACTCAGAATATGTCTAACCAAAAAAAGGGTGGTAGCAGCTAGTATATGCAGAGGTCTCTGAGCTGCCATAAGCCTGCTGCCACATGTCCAAAGAAACTATTGCAGACAGAGTCCCTCTCCTGCCCTTTGTGCCCTGGGATGCAAGAGGAATGTCCGAGTTGGAAGACCAAAATGTCAACTTTCGGACAAGATTTCTGACAGCTTTGAAATGACGTTTCAGTCCTCTGGAATCCTTCATGAATGGCCACAGTCAAATATGCAAGAGAGACTTATGTCTAGAAATCTGCCTCTTAGTTGGATTCAGACATGTTGGTCACGGGCAAAGGTGTCGGAGCACAGCGAGAGGGGCTGCTCCATGGGGAAGGGGTAGGGGACTGGTGGCAGCCAGTGGACAGGGCCATGGCCCCAGAAGGAACGGTGCTGTCCTGCAACACCCATCAAGGTGGGCAGCGGACAGTAACCACCGGTGGCTGAGGGTTGGAGATCACCAGGTGAGCATGCCAGAACAAGGCAGGTCCACAGGCAGAGGCTGAAGAACCCAGGGGGCCCTTCGCATCCTGGCAGCAGGTCTGTGGCAATGGGAGTAACACAAACACAAGACTGCTCTTTAACCAAGGATGTCTTAGAAAGAGTTTAAGAAGAAGGCCAAAGGGAGTTTCGTCAAACTGATAGATTTTGTAGTGTTTTGGTAGGTGTTTGATTTGTGGGAACATTAGATGCATTAAAATTATGCTTCATAACTAGAAGGTTTTAGCTTTAGTAAAGAAAGAATGAAAAGGAGGTTGGAAGGGTGTGAAGCTATGGAAGCAGTCAATGTCTCGCTTCTTGTAGGCAGAGATGACCGCCTAGTTCACCTTCAGGTAGGCATGGAGGAACCACATCGTGTTACCCAAACACATCAGCCCAAACAAGAGGTGGTAAATATGTGCCTCTACTTGCTGTACTTCTATCAATGCTGTTGCTCCTCCAACTCTGAACTCATGTTGACACCAAGTTTCCCACCTGCAAGCACTGCAAGACCTTTGCAATCTTCCGCATTATTGGCATCTAACAATATGACGAAACTCAGCAACTTAAAACCATATAGTTTCAAGTCTGAGATATATTTTTCCTCTCATGAGGTCTTAGAAACTGAGGCAGAAACATACATCTTCTATGGAACATTTATGATTTTTTAAATTAATTGCTTAACTTAAGCATATTCACCTGTAAATAATTACTATGGTTATTAAATATTGTTTAATAATATCAAACATTATATATTTAGCCACTTATGTTGATTCTTTTTACAGACTCTAGTTATTATTGTAATAGTTTAAATAGGATATGAGTCAGGCTGTAGAGCCTCTACTAAATGCTACATTATTTAAATGTGTTGTGTGCCATATTACTATTAGCACGAGGTGCTATTTCATAAAGACAGGAATTACTTACAGCCACTCTAACAAGAAGTTCAGTATGCAAGTCCATTACTACAGCAAAATGTACAATTGCATAGCAATTAGGATAAGCTGGTACACTTGGATTGAAGGGAACTTCTTTTACAGTGAGCTGTATGAAGCAAAACAGGTTAACAGAATTCAACAATGACCTGCTCCAGCCTTTTATTCCATAGTATTCTTTATACTTACAAACACAAAGAAGATTAAGGGACATAGATAATTGCACAAAGATAATCTACTACCAAACTGACGTACTACCTAGTGTGAGACAGAGTGTAACTCCATGTGTGTGTGTATGTTCACAGCTAAAAGAAAAAGATAAATTACTGTACTCAATAGAACAATTTTGAAAATCTCTTTAGGAAATTAATAATGAAAAGATAAATAAAAAATATATTTTTTTTCCTTCAAACAAAAAGAGAAAAAAACAGCTAAAACATTAATTTCCTTCAGTTTCTGCTGCCATTTCATCTTCCCCTATGCTTTATGACTGCTAATTTGCTAATTTAAAATAGCATGTGTAGAGTTTTTAACATTGATCCAGTAGCATTAGGAGGTCCAAGTAAATTACACAAAATTGAAAGCCTGGGCATGTTCTGTTTACCACTGGGATTTCCTCAGGAAGGCCAAGTCTAGGTTTGCCTGGTCCCCAGCCTGGCCCTTTGAATATGACAGAAAGCTTATTGCAGAATCCAGGTGTGGTCCAAAATGTGTTCCAAATATGAGCCAAGTGACGTAACTGAAAAAAAGAGAGCAAGCAATTTTTCATCGTTAGTAAAAAAAAATTTAATTAAACATTATATTTTATTAATTTTTATCTCTGAAGTAAATTATTTTTTAAAGTCTGTAGAGAGGATAAATTAGGAATAGATGAAGACAGTCATAAATTCAGAAAACCTGACTGAAATAGGCAGGAGCCATATCAAGCCCCTGGCTTATAGTGAGGATTACAATTACTTCTGCCTAGAGGAGAATCTGCCTCTCCTGTAATCAATCCAGAGTATTCAGTGGTACATTGTATAGCTATACTTATGGCAGTTTTAAACTAGAATTTGGTTATTGGGACCTTGACATAACATACCCTCAATAATTAATTACTTTGTAGCTGACTGGAATGGATATAACTGCACAGGCTGTGGTCATCCTTCCAGCCCAGACATCCCTGCAAGTAGAATTTCTCACTCTTTAAGATGCCTCCTTGGGTAAACAATCATGAAAAGCAACTGTAATCTTCAGTATTCCTCTGTCCTCAGTGTTTTTACAGATAATTTTTGTCCAGTTCAAGTAACACCTGTACTAATAAATCTAGGAAGCACCACACTAAGTACTTTTACTTCTTTTTTTCTTTTTCTTTTTTTTTTTTTTTTTTAATTAAAAAACGATACTCAGCCTGTTCTGGAGACTTTGTTGAGACCATGATGGCTGCTATATAATGCTGTCAACACAAATAATTCTGGAGTACCTTGAAAGCAAATATGCAGAAGAGGTAAAAATAGCAAAGATATTAAACCATCGGATTATTTACAAAATAGTAATATTTAGAGAAAACAAACAACAGATTAAAAATACATTTTTGTCTGTGTTTCACTGCATATTGCTCTGCATATGGCAAAATGGACACCATTCAGTCCAAGGCCTGTTATATTGCCATTGTAATTAGTTGATAATTTTACTGTATTGTATTTTCATGATGACTACAAGCTCTGCATATGCTCAATGCAGTGAATAGAAATAATTGTTTTGTAATGAAATACTGCAGAAATTGTAGATAATTTAATGGACTGTGCAGCAATGCAAGGATGGCCTCAACTGTGCCTAAGAGAGGAGTTTCTTTTGAACATGAATGACTGCTGAAGATATCAACCGGTGATACAAACTATAGCTCCTGGAACATGATGGGATCAAATTAATTTACTGGACGTGTTAAGCCATATACAACTTTTGCATCTTCTGCTGCACATGTTCCTGATGGAAGAGGGAAAAAAAAAAAAAAAAAGAAAATCAATGATCAAACTAAAAACTATAGATATTTTTGCCACACTAACTAAACATGAGAGAGAACACCTGTTTTTTACTTACCAAATATCCTGTCCCAGATAATGAGCGTGCCGCCATAATTGTTGTCAATGCAGGAAGGATTTCTACCTATAATAAAAATCACTTATGAAACCAGTAATTGCATATATAAGAATACATGCAACTGAATTATTAAAGGAAATCTGCATAATTATCATCAATTTATAATCTAAAAATATTTTTAAAAGGAAGCTAACCTACCACTCCTTATATGTCTACAAAATTTCTTTTTCCTTACTAGGCTTATTGCTTTCTTTCTACTCAGATTCAAACATACAAATCAAATGCGTCATACCCAAAATTTCTGTGAAATAGAAGGATTCATTTGGAGAGCAAAGTCATTTCAAAATGCATTTATAGAGACAAATTAAAAACAAACAAACAAAAAAAAATTTCACCAATTTATACCTAAGAAAAGATATGTGAAATTCCTTTATGTGCAACCATGTCATTAATGGCTTTCAGCTGTCTTTATCTTCTGTGCCAATGTCTGGTTCTGCCTTCATTATGATTAACTTCAGTGTGAGGAAAACTGATGCTTCTATCTGTTTTCTAGGGAATGTCTTTGCATATAAGCTGTCCTATCAAAGGAATTCACCTAGAAAAGCTCGTGGCTTAGACAGGAACACCCTTTG
>NW_010135974.1:0-9027 GCF_000699245.1 Pterocles gutturalis | reverse complement strand
GGGGGCAAGGGTACAACCCACGCAGGGCGGGCTGCGGCACCTCCAGCCCCGTCCCGGGACCGGCACCCCCCGGAGAACAGCCCCTGCCCGCTGCCGGGGGGAACACGGCACAGGGGGGGCTAGAAGGGACCTGGGGACCCTGCACAGCCCTTCTGCAAGGCTGGTCTCATTTCCAATGAGGACGTGAGAAAATTCAGGCAAAATCATGGGCTGTGGAGGGGGGGGGAAGCTGAGAGAGGGATGAGCAGGGGCTGTGGTGGCTGCCTTTTTTTTGGGGGGCACACACGAGGCTGAGAGGAGCAGCTGACTGTGCACCCCCAGGGGTATAAAGTGCTCCCCAGGGTGTACTGTGCCCTGGCCAGGCTGCAGCCACATTTGGGAAACATCCCCTCAAAGGCCATACCTGCCCCACTGGTCACACATTCCCCAGTTCATGCACAGCCGAGCCCCCACCCCACATGCTGCGCCTCTGGGTCCCTTCCCAAGCTAGTCCCCTTTGGTTTCCCCTCTGCAAACACCACATCCATCCCCATCCCTGCAAAACACAGCCCATAGTCACAGCCCCACCAGCATCGGCAGTGCTCCGCAGCAACACACATACCCCGTCAAAGCACAAAATGTTTGCAGGGGTAAGTACGGAGCTACAACCAGGGCTTCAGTGCTCACACACCCGAGCCTGAGGTGTGGGGAAGGGGCTCTGCCAGCCTGCAGTGAATGAACGCCACGTCACAGCAGCCACCACCGTGCCCAGCTCTGGCACTGGCGTGGTGTCAGTGTGTCTGTCAGATGAACCAGGAAGCTCCGAACCACAGCACGTGGTAAATGCTTCCCCTGTGCCGTATCGGAACAGGCTCCTCCAAATGGATAATATCTTATTGCAAGAACTCAGGAGGGGACAAACAGCTCAAAGGTGCAAATGGCTGCAGTCACCTCAGCCAGCTGCTCTCTGAAGCTGTTCGGAGACAAATCATCTCTGTGGGATGAGCAGAGGAGGCTCCAAGAGCACTGGGGGCGAAAGCAGAGCCAAAATCCACGTGCCTGCCCTGGAACAGTGGTTCCCAGTGTGTGCATTGGGGGACACTCGCGCCATGAATGCAGCTGAGCCAGTGCGCCTGCTCCTTGCCCATCCTTGTGGCCACCCGTCCCCAGCACCCAGCAGATCACCACAGGGATGTACCACACGCTGACACCCAGGCACAGCAGAAGTGTGGCAGCTCTGGAAGGTCACCGTGTGCCACCAATTTTAAGCCAGGAAAACATATGACAGGCTTAGCAAACACTGCCCCACGCCAGCATCGCAGGGGCCAGACAGTCCAGACAAGGGTTTCAGAGAGACTTTCTGCCCTGGGCCCTAGCAAAAGCAACTTACTCATTGACAAGTGCTGATAAGCAAATTGGAGGGGCTAAAACAGAAGGATTAGGCTCCTCTTCCAAAGATCAGGGTCTGTTCTTGCAAGAACCCATGCTTCCACGCCAGCATGGCAGCCCCGAGAGCAGCTGTCAGCACGGCAGGGCTACAAAGTCAGACACAATTCAACAGCTCTGGCCTTAGCTTTGCCCAGATTTTGTATTCACACAGATTTTGTTCTCATCTGTTCAGCATCCTGCTCATGGTCCCATGGAGAAAAGCCCTGGGGGCAACCAGCACCATGAGCTGTGCCAGCAGCAGCAGGAGGGGACAGGGGCGGGTCCCCAGAAGCCCTCACCTTGGGGTTTCTCCACTTATACTTTCCCCACTACAGAATTTCGGGTACAGCCCTCACATGGATTTGTCCATGAGCCAGCCACTCACAAGGAGAAGGTCTCTGGGAAAAGGCACCAGCAGCTTCGGCTGCTCCCTGCAAGGAACAAAAGACCAACACTTGCTTTGGCCAGTTTGTCCAGGGAAGACCAGGTCCCTTGAAGCTGGCTCTGAGGAGGCAGGATGATCCCTGCAGACTGCCACAGGATGTTTAAACCCCACGCGAGCTGCCAGCCCAGCCCATGGCGTGGTGGTGCCAGTTATACACCTGTCTGGTGTGCAGACACCAGCACAGCACCGGTCTCACGGGGCTCTCTTCAAGCAGTGCTGAGAGTGCCTCAGGAAGTGGGCTCTCAAGCAGGCGATTCCCCAAATTCATGAAGATTATTCTTGCAGAGAAGGTATAGAAAAAATGGAAATTATCTTCCTAACTCAGCTCAGAGGGAGCACCACCGACTATTTCTCTGCAGCAGCACTGATGTTTGAACTGCCAGCACAGCCTCTAAAAACCAATATTTGGGACCCCTGCAGTTCTGTAGTTAATTTTGGGTACACACATACCATTGCCAGCAGAGCCTAGTTGGAAAGGTGAATGTCACCCACAATACCCAAAACACCTTGTTTACATTTCTTTACTCATTAACAGGGTAAAACCTAACGGCAAATGCAACTTTATCTTCCTTTGTGTTACAGCCAGACAGTTCAGAGGCAGTCATGAGCTCAGCAGTGTTTGTAGTCCCCAACAAAGTGACTTCAGAGTTCTGGCAGGCGTCTGAGCAAAAACACAGATGGTTTTACAGGGCCTGACACTCCTTCAAACATCCATCTGACAGACACATTTGTCAAAAATCTCTACAGATAGCCCTGAGAGTAATCACATCTCTTACATATGCCCATAGCTGCTCAGAGCAAACACATCTGCTCATTTTGGACTTCAAAGGAGGAAAAGAAGATGCTTTGTTCAGAGAAATAAATTTATCATGTGTATTAGTAGTGCCTTGAGGTCTAAACAAAATGAAAGGTCCAGTGGATCGGGCCCCTTAAGAGATGCATTTACCATGATCAACCTCTCTTCTGAAGAGTAGAAAGAGGATGGGAAAAAGGATTCTCACACCAGGTTTGATGACAGGAGCACAGGGAGGCTAAACGAGCAAGATGGAATCCATGGGAGCAGCTCTGAGCCCCTGTGCCCAGTGCCCCAGCCCAGCTCCCTAAACCCTCCCTCTCAGCAGCCTCAGTGCTCACGAGGGCACCTGGAGAAGCCCCTGAGCCAGCCAGGAGCAGGGACTGGCTGTGGACAAGCTGAGCCTTAGAAAACCTTTGCACAAGTGCTCTGTCACAGACCTGTTCTCCAAACCTGCTTCTACTCACAGCTTTGGAAAAACCCACCGTTGAGACACTGGAAAGCAGCTGCTTTACTTGTGCGGTGCTGCCAGCAACACCAGGAGCACTGCTGTGGAGCGCCAGCACTCGCTGAGCTTTCAGCCATGGAGATCTCCTTCGGTGCCCCAAAGAAGCAGCAGAGGAGGTAAATGCGAGTGACGAAAATACCCCAAACCTCACCTGTCCCCTTGCCCTGAACATTCCAGTCCCAGTGACCCCCTTCTAGCCCCATCTCCTGTTCACTCCTCCATGGCTCTTCCCATCTCCTCCACTGACCTTCCCCAAAATTCCCCTCAACCTTTCTAGCCCCTGAGCCCAGACCTTTCCCCACTTTTCACTCACTGAAGCTTGAGCTGTATCAAACCAGACATAGATCCCTCCTGTGACAAGTGTAGTCACAACTGAATCTGCACTGGATGGTCACTTGGTTCCATCCCAGCTCCCCACGCCCTGGACCCAGCCACCTCCAGGGCCCGCTGGGGCAGCCCCAGTCTGGTCCGAGGCAGCCTGTGCCGACTCTCCAAATCACACCATTGTGAGCTCTGCTCAGCGGAGGTTACGCCCCATAAGCAAATAAATCTGGGAATTCCCTGGCTGCCCCACAGCCTGGCTTCCTGCTGGGGAACCCCAAACCTTTCCCTGCCTCTCTTCTCCAACATCCCGTTCCCTGTGAAAGCCGTGCCTCATCCTGCCCATCTCTGCACTTGTCCCGAGTTTCCTTATGTTTCCTTGAGACACCATCCCTTCCTGGATGGCAGGAGGGCACAGGAAGGTGTTTCTCAAGAGGAGGATGGGGACCTGGCCCACGGCTGTGTGCGGAGAGCTGGCGGTGCTGGGGCAGTCCTGATCCCGCGGTAGGAGGGATGTCCCTGCCTGTCCCCTTAGAGACCGATGGAGGCTGCCCCTCAGCCTGCTCCCTTCTTTGCTTCTCCACTGGGAAGATGTTCAAAAGCTGGCTGGCAAGACATGAAATCAGACCCAAGGACCAAGCTGCCTCTTCTGGCCTTTTTCTCGCTGTCCTGCCCGAGCCTCAGCTGGACCCTTGCCATCAGTTTGACAAGAGGACCCGGGACTAGCTGTTCAGCCACCAACCTCCATTTTTTCCCAGTACACATGTGCCTTTGACGTCAGCGCTCTAGCTTTCTGCGTGTTCACCCTTTGCAGAACCCCTTAAGTCACCCCAGACCCCACCAAGCTGGAGACCTGTGTTTGGGGACCACTGCACACAAACACAGCCACTCCTGCCTCCTTCCCCCAAAACCCCTTCTTGGCATGGGCCCAGCCCCCAGGTTCTCAGAGCTGCTCCCTTCACAAAATCAAAGGTCAGATCCATCCGCTTCCCAGGCTGGAGCTGCTCCAACAGGCAGAGCAAAGGGTTTGGAGCCGCCTAGTTTGACTCTGCTGAGCCCTGAAAGAGGCCACAGGCAACCACCTGGCGAAGGGCCCTTCTGGTACGCTGCAGGACCGCACCAAAGGGCAGCTGGACTTTGCCCTGGCATGTAGGCACAGCAGCCCAGATCAGTGATGAGCAGGGCTAGGCAAGGGATTTTTGGAAATAAGCAAAGCTTGGTCCAGGTGCTGTCTCGATCAAGATCTTCCAGAGGTAGCACTCATGCATGTCTGCCAGGAGCCCACAGGACAGCCACTCCCAGCATCTTGTCCAATGAGCAAGAGGGGGCAGCAAACTTGCTCTTCCACCATCTGATGTCTACAAAGAACCTGGGGAATTTCAGGACAAGAACTACCAAAGACCCTTGCATCCAGGCTCTCCTGGGGAAAAGTCCTACCTCTGGGTTTGTTTCACTCAGTTTTGGGACAATCTAAAATCCAGAGGCTGCTGGCCTGCGCTCACTCCCTGACAGATGGTTTATTGGGGACATTTTGATACTCAAGAAAGGCAGTCCATGCAAAGCAGAAACTCAAGTGATTGTTGATAGAAGTTTCCTGGGGTAGATTGTTCAGCCAATGCAGCAAAGAGATCTGAGCTTTGCAGCAACAGCAGCACGATGCTGAGGGAGCAGCGCCCCTTCTGGCAGCAGCTACACAGTGAATCATGTCTGTGCAGGACCGGGCAGACAAGGCACCAGGGAGGAAGGGTTTCTACAAAGGGACATTGAGGTGAACAGTGCTAAAACCAACCTGCCAGACTCTGCTGCCCAAGGGAATTCATGTTTGAATTGCTGTTCAAGATAAAGCCTTAATTTACCGAATAATGTACTCGGAATACAAGACTACTCCACCTCCTTTAGAGGGAAGAGGATTAGTTCTGAAACAGCCGCCCACTGCAGGAGACAAGTGAAGGCCGCGATCAGAGGGCTCCCAGCTGAGCCCAGGCAGCGGGGCCAGGCCGGGAGCAGGGAGCTCTCACTTGTGGGGACAGAGGGACCTGCACTGGTGTGAGGCTGGGGGAACGCCACAGACACAACTCACCTGCCTCACCAACTAGGGACGCTTTCCAAGTGATGAACAACTACACGGAACCAGCAGTACCACACGCCCAGGGTATCCACAGGTCATTTTGGGACTGTGACATCAGCAGCAACCGTGCCAATCGGCAGCTGCTTGAAACTCCCTTAAAACTACACAGTATTTTGAGGGATGTACTAAGAAACTGAGACTTGCACTTTAAAAATCTTTAAATGCATTTTTCACCACTTCCTTGTTAAGAAACCTTAAGGAACTCATGAAAGTGATGCACTGTTCTGATGTAAGGATCCTCCCCACCCCACATTACATGCTGCAATAAGGCTGGCCAGGAAACCAGCAAGTATGAACACTCGTGCACTACGGAGTCGTGTGATGAAAATTTGTCTAAATAAATACATTCCATAGAGCAGATGCTACAGGCATGCGCACTGCCCAGGTACGCATCTTCTCACTCTGTGATTCTACCAGAACTGCTATTTCTAGATGCAAGCCAGGACTGCTAGCGGCTCAGATTTAATGTCCCACTACACAGTTTTGTCTCAACAGCTCTCATCACCAACTACAAGAGAAACGGGAACAAGAAGCTTCTCTCTAGTAGGCAGGCAAGAAATTATTTCTCATATTCTATATAAAGCTTGTGGGCACAGTTTAGGAGGTTGCAGACATTTTTTGTCTAGCCCTGAGAACCATCCAGATTCCGTTACAAGAGGCACAAACAGGCTGCAGTAAAGGCTGCCACACAAACGCCTTGCCAAGCACGGGTCAAATCTCCATTTCACCATCTAGCCTAGAGTCACTACTCCATCCCCGCGCTGCAAATTCTGATCTGCTGCTGAAAAAGAATGAAGACCCTCAATATAGGTGGAGGGGATAAAAATAGAAATGTACAAAAATGAAACATTTTCCTTTTATTTCCAATAAAAATTTAGATCCTAGATGGATACAGCATCTGTAAAAGACAAGAATAGAATACTGTTAGAAATCCCGTTACTGTACTATTTTGAACACAAATTTTGCAGTTACAATCTAGATCAATGTCTTCAGCTACTATACCACAGCACAAGAAGCCAGCTACAAACCTCTCCTAGCACCAGAAGGAGCACGTATCAAAGAGCCATGTTGAATGCGGAACAGGAACAGAACAAAACCATAGTCCAAATTTTCCCTCATACTACGTGGGATGCACCCTGAAAACTGACAATAAATATGATAAAAGAAATCCACTCACCACCCGGATTCTGTGTCCAATGGCCTTGGCAGGAAGGTTGGAGCGGAACTTGGCACGAACCATGCCGCTGTTCCCATGGGCGCGCGTCACCTTCCCCCAGATCACTCGTGTCCTGTTGGGCTTGCCACCAGGGGTTACAGTGTTGCTGAGGAAAGAGAGGAAAAGAACCCCTGAGAATGCCAGTCGCAGCTCCATACGGACCATGACGGGACTGACAACGCAGCCTCTTTAAGGCACTTCCGTAACTTCATTCCACAGCCATCTTCAATTGGACCACCTTCCACTTTTATCTACCTGTGAAAATTGCTAGGCCTGGGATTCTCACTATACCTTCCAAACCAGTAAGTAAATTGCAAATTATCAGAAGCCCCCCTGAAGAGCTATTAACAAGTCATAAAGTTTAACAATTTGGCAAACACTGATGCTAAGATGATCAAAAACTCAACAATTTTAAGCCCAAAGAAAATGCAACATCTTATTTGTAAGATTTCTCCAGACACACCAAAGGCAGAAGCCTAAGCCGCTGGAACAGACTCCAAAAAACTGCTTTAGAAGAAAAGCCAAGTGCCGTCTTGGAAATTATGGTGGTCAAGCTAACCCCCTGATCACTTTTATTCAAGGAAATTTGAACTCTGGTACCTGAACTCTTAACAACTACACTCAAAAATTATGTGGAAGGTAATAAGTAGCTGTTCGTAATCCTTCCACCAATGCCAGCTCAGCAGAAGTGACAGTGCTCTGACACGGGCTCGCAAAAGCCAGGATACAGCTGCCTCCAGGCTTCACAAAATACTTTTGTTGTTAAAGTAACTCCATAGCTCATAGTACTTGACAGAAATTCACCTCACTTCCATTTACTCTATCAATCTGCCTTCAGTTTTTGCCAGTCTCTGGCTAAATTTGTTTCTCTAACATATCATTTATAACAGCGAATGATTATTTCACCTACCTTCATGATCTGAACTAAGAACACTTAGGCCAGTTAAAATAAAAATAACTAAGGACTTTAAAAATGAAACCAACCCAGAAAATTGGTCTACGCTCACATCCTGGCATTTGCAAAAGCTGATAGAGGAGTTGGCTAAGTTAGCATAACAAAGAAAGGTTACTTACTTTTTAGCTTTGTATACATAGGCACACCTCTTGCCCAAGTAGAAGTCTGTCTCCTGACGGGCATAAACACCTTCAATTTTCAGAAGAGCAGTGTGCTCCCGCTGGTTTCGGAGGCCACGTTTGTAGCCAGCAAAAATGGCCTTGCACCAGAGCCTAAAGGCATTGAAAACATTTACAAACTGTAATTCACTCCAAAGAATCAAATGTAAATAAAAAAAACCAAAGTGCTTCAACATCAGGTGTCATGTCTTCAAATGTCTACAAACCCTCTGTGATGACTAAACATTACTTTTTCCTATACACTACATAACTTGAAAGACATAAACAGGAGAGTGCTGCAGGAACTGCTGCAGGAGAAGATATTAACCGCTGTGAATTTGTAGTCTCAAAGGAATTAACTGCAGTCTACGGGGACAGCCAGAGAAACAGCCCCACATGCACTGGACAAATGACACTACACAAGCTCCTCAATTATTCACAACAAAAACCTGCCTGTACTACGCAGCTATAGCAATTATAAGGCTCATTCCACACACCACGTATGACTGTCTCAACTGCATCCAGCAGCTGTCCCATAACACAGAAGTATTAAGCTAAGCTATCCAGTTCTACCTCCCACACACGCACAACAGAAGATAAACCCCACAGATCAATATTAAGACAAAAAGCAGTGATTCAGATTCAATCCCTCCACCCTTTACCACCCCAATCCCTGTATCAGTAAGAAAACTCGATGGCATGGTAGCTCACGCAGCCAGCATGTCAAAGCCTCTCCCGTACACCGACGCTTCACAGATCCTGCGCTAACACAAACATCACCAGCGCCGCGCATCTGCTGACAGCGCCGGGAAAGCTGGCACACCAGACCAACAGCTGCCACCAGCTTAAGGCAGAGGCTTCAGAAGAGAGACACAACTGTGGGCGTCTAACAGAGGGCCCAGCAGGGTACCGGGCAGAGGAGCTGTCCAGGAAAATGAGAGCAGGCCCAGGAAAACGGACCATCGCCCATAGCTTTAACACTTCCAGCAACGCTCCCTTTGCAAGAAGACCTGTCAGAAGGAACAGCGAGCCGAGAGCCACTTCACTCACCTCCCGGTCATGGTGTCCTCCTGCAGCCCCGGTCCCAGCGGCCTAG
>NW_010135973.1:56752-69131 GCF_000699245.1 Pterocles gutturalis | reverse complement strand
AAAAAAAAAAAAGTTGAGTGGAAATTAGAGGAACATAGGATGATTTTTGACACACTGGGCAATTGGAAGTGTTTTCACAAGTTTGCTCAGAAAAACTGTTGTGTAAGCATCCACTTCCTCAGTTTGAGTAAGAGCGTTTCTTGCCAGGAAGAGGGAAACAAAGATCATCAGTTGGCAATATTCATCCTTTTCACTCATATTTTCTTTGCCTATGAGCAGGAGGGCTGGACTAGATGATGTCCATAACTTCCTTCCAACCTCAGCCATTCTGTGTGTGTGACATCCATTGTCTTCAGTTTTGGGAAAAATCCTGTATGTCCAGATTTATTTTTTTTTAATAGAAACATAATCTGAGAAGCAATTTTTAAGCTGAATTATTTTTTTTTTAGCTGGACTGTTGTTGTGAGGAATTAGAAAGAGCTCACGTTTTGGAATGTTTCAATGGCTGATGTATCATCCTGTTCCATTCATAAGATTATGCCATACACAGTCATGCAGGATTTGTCCAAAAGTTATGTCCTTTCATCACTGATAAAAACTTTGGTTTGGTTTGGAATGGAACGAAGTCAAATACAGGAAGGAAGTTATTATGGCAACCGTAAGAATTTGAGACCCCAGCTATCATCAGACACCACAAAACATTTCTTCCTTTTATTGGAAGGCATGTAATTACTGATCTGACAAAAATTGCCAAGAAATATTCCAAGAAGGTATTGGGCTTCTGCAAGCTAATTCCGCCATCAGAATACTTGCCAGACATAAAAAAATCATCACATTGTGATATGTTTTCTTACATGAAGAGAAGTTATAGATGTAAAAGGGGTAAAATTTTGGAGCTCAGGCTGTTACTGTTCATTTCAAGGGACCCTGCTGAATGTCTTTACACCCTCAAAAACTCCTTTATTAAAAGATAAACTCCAAAGAATGTTGGTAAACTATTTTTTTTCCATTTAAGTGGTTAAGTTTCTGATGGATACACCTGATTATCTTCAAATTCCTAGACTCTGTTAAGGTAAACTCAGGTTCCAGAAAAATTTAAGCTATGCACAAGTCAAAATAATTTTCAAATACATCATGTAAAAGACAAATAGATCTACAAGTATGATGCTCATGCAAAGAATTTTACAAGTTAGTTGGAGACATTTAAGTGTGGCACTGGTTGCTTATGTTTATCCTTTGTGTGCTTTCAGCTGGAAATGGTGAAGTCATGCATAAAACATATTGATAAACTAGACTTTAATGAAGCCATTTTCTTTTTGTTTTTGTGAATTTTATTCAAAGTTAAAGTGATATATTGCACACTAGAATATCAAAATAACAACAGCATTCTTTTACTAGTGTGACAGAAAATCTCACATAAGTGAAAATAATATTTACTCGACAAAAAGAAGAAAATGCTTTGGGCATGGATAATAGCTATTCAGAATAAGTTAGCACAGGGGAAAACTAAGAAACGTTAAGCATCTCAGCTGTTCTAACTGTGATTTCAGTGGAAGCCACTTTTTTTTCTGAATACAGCTGGTTGTTACTTGTACCTGCATCTTTGAATCTTAAAATTTTAACTTAATTACCTTAAAGAATGTTAAATGGAAGTTAATTCCAATTAACTACTATTTAATCAGTTAATATTTGAAGGGAACAACTTTACATGCAAGAAGGACAGGGCTAAATATGTAAAAAATACTATACTGGCTAATATAACACCTAACTTTAAGTCACCCTGCCAGCTAGCAGGAGTTTTTGCTCTGACATTAGACACATCTCTTCCTCAATGAAACTAGGGGAAGAGCTAAGTCAGCTCAGAGTAATGTCACTGGAGACCAGCAAGCTGAACATTTCCAGCGAAAAACAGCAGGGTGTCAGCTGTGTCCCTTAGAGTAAAGCATTTAACTCTGTTTAGGTTTCTTCACTGTGAATCTTCTTGTTGAATTAAACATCCCCAAACTGGCCAGAGTAAATCCTATCCCAATATTTAAAGCACTCACCTTAATGATGAGGACCTGTTTTCCAAAATCCCTTCTGCTTTAGCTTAAAAACAGAATTCTCTGGCTTTCAGATTCTTTTTACTGATTTTTTTTTTTTTTTTAGAGTGCATTGCTTATTCTGCATGGGGAGGAGAGTGCCATTGATCAATCAACTTGATAGTTAGATATTCCTTATCAGAGAAGAGAATGGTATTCACATTCCTGGTGCAATAAACATTTACTGAATTTATGCAGAGAAGTACCTCAGTGGGAGAGGCTGGTAGGTGATAGTCATAAACTGCCAGGATTACTGAGGGACAGCTGTGTCAATTAAGGAAATTGAAACCCAAATGCTAACTGGCTGTATTTTCTTTCTGACCTAAACTATTGTACTCCTCAGTTTTAGGTTCAGATCAACAGAAAATACTCACTTTGTCTGATTTAATGTTTTTTAAGTCAAGTCAATGGTCAGAAAACAATGACTTTTCAGCTGTATTGACAAAGACTGGAAGCCACTGGAAAGGTCACACAGATCTGTACTTCCCAAAGGGCACACAGACTGCTCAGTGAATCTGTTTGGTTATCTCACTTATGCAGTGAACGTAAGAGATAAAAACAATACAAAAAACTAGCACTCTTGCTCAGAGGATGTTTAAGTTGAATGTTCCAACTTGATCTTTTTCCCACATACCCTTGACAGGAGCAAAATGGGGAAGCAAACTGGAAAACATCACAAAGTTCTGGACACATAGATGTATTGCTGTTATTCTATAGAAGAAGAGGTGGAAAACTTTCCACTAATTCCTTTCCCAATGTAAACACAGAAAAGATTATTGTATTTTATTTAATATTTTGTATTGCTCACTTGCCATGCTGTACAAAAATGCAAGTTGATAGTAATGAAAGCACTGAATGTTATCAGCTGTAGCTAATTTCAGCTGCAGCTAATTGCAGCTACGACCAGACGCAGAAAGACAAGGTAACCTCATACAATACAAGAGTGCCTTCAGGATGAAGGAGCGAAGGTAGGTTCCTTCCTTCCTTCCTTCCTTCCTCCCTTCCTCCCTCCCTTCCTCCCTTCCTCCCTTCCTCCCTTCCTCCCTCCTTCCCTCCCTCCCTTCCTTCTTCCCTCCCTCCTTCCTTCCTTCCCTCCCTCCTTCCCTCCCTCCTTCCTTCCTTCCCTCCCTTCTTCCTTCCCTCCCTCCCTAAAGTGCCCATTACATTACTGTATTTCAACTCAGACAGTTTTCTGAGCTATATTTTTAGAACACTTCATACCACTTGTAGAAGACCTTCTTCCAGACAGGGACTTAGTTACCATATACTTTGAAAAAGTTTGTAACAAACATGCCTCACTGAGGCTGTCAGACATTCTAGGAAGGAAAACACCACTTATAACTTTGGGCTACTTGCTGTGATTCAAACCTCATTGTGTTATGTTTGTTCAGGGAGCTTCAAACCAACAGAGAAGTGATGAATTGTTACGTAGCCAAGAGCAGAATTTCCAAAGCAGCCTCATCCTTTTAGAAACTCTCTGTTGATTAAGGATTTTGACTTCCTAATATAAATATTCACCAGAGGCCTGATACCTAGATCAGGAAGTACACTAAGAGGCTTTCATTCAGACAGGAAGAAATACTCAATGCATAATTCAGGACCTTAGGCCTGAGCTGGCATCCTGTTACACACCCACTGAAGCTGACAAAATTTTAGGGTGTACAGGAAGTACCAACTGAAGTCTTACAAGTAAACACTTGGTAAATATTTATATAAATATGGTAAACAGAAAAGAAAAATATGATTATGCGTGCTGGTGGTCAGTCTGAAATTACTAATCTTCTCAGGCCAGTTTTCATATCCGTTAGGATAATAGGGCCATCATTATTTTTCCAGTGTCTTTCAACTTGCGGTAAGAGATAGTTTCCCCTCTGTTAGTCACACAGACTAAAAGCAGGTCTGTAATCTCAGTTTAGCAGCATTTGGAAAATAGACTTGTTTGTAAATGATGAAAGGAAACCAGGCAGGAATCTATTTACCAAGTCTCTCTGTGGAAGCATTCAGTTTTTCCATGTCCCTCTCTTCTCCACACTGAGCAGCTTCTTTGCGCTGGATAAAGTTTTCCAAGCCTTCAGTCATTGCTAAAATTCAGGACCTTAAAAACTAAAGCATGCATTAATGTCTTTGAAAGTATGTTTTAGAAATTATTGTGGTATTGCACTGTTGTGTGTGCGTGTGTGAGTTTTGTTTTATTATTTCAAACATGTAGATGTTTGGGTCAAAATGACTCATGACTTGGTTTGAGACACTGGGCAAGCTCATAAGCTCATTGGTCTGAAGAGTCAACATTGTAAATAATTTAAAGGTATGTTTGAATTAAAATGAAATCTTAGTAAAATGAAGCTTAGCCTATTATTTACCTGTCCAGCCAGCTGCTGTTCAAAGGTGATGGACCATGTTGAATGAAGTGGAAAAAGTTGTTGGTATAAATTAGATAAGTACTTAGTTATAATATGTGGCGCCATTTTAATAATTAGTAAGAAGTCTTGTGTTTATAGATTTTTTTCATAGCATGGTATGTAAGTAATGAAAAAAATGGTGATTATTCAACGTACAAAAGCTAATTTTAGAGGTATAGCAGATGGGGAGTGCCAGAGCCACAAGAGAGTGAATATTTTTTAAAAGCTATGTGAACACATAATTAAATTCAGAGGATTAAATATGAGAATTCACAAACATTTAGGTGAGTTAGGTTCTGTTCTCCTTGACACTAGAGAACTAATGAAATTTCTGTTTTCCTATATGTACACACTGTTTGGAAAACCAATTCTGAAATTAATAGCATCACAACAATGCATTCAGCCAGCCCAAAACTGTAACATGACTTGAATGATCAGTTACATATTATGCAGTGATTATGGGGACAAACATCACAGAAATCCTTCCAGCTTGCTGAAAATAGCCCACAAAATTTCCTACTCCCCAGCCCTCCTGCAAAGTCCTGCATGAAATAGTCTCCTGCAGCCCGCAGGTCACATAGCAGTAATTCAGTCAAGTGCACAAATTCTACTCTACCCTGTGTTTCTTCTGCTGATGACAGAGAGGAGACTGGATATTTGAAGAGACTCAAAATATTGTCGACAGGCTGCTGAAGCTCTGGCTACAGTCCTATGATTGTGAAAATTGCTTTAGTGGCCTCAGTTCAAATTTTACTGACCAAACGTCAATATCTCCAAAAAATTCCTCCAAAATAACTGCTAGCTAAAGGTCCAGAGGCAACCAAGAGTTTAAAGACAAGAAGGGTGAACTTGTCTCTTCCCTGGAAGTGTTCTCTGTGCACCAGCCATGAAGTGCAAAGGGGCACATTTGTGTTAGCACCACCCAGGCTGTCAATAAAGAACTTCTGTCCTCAGAAATACCAGATCGACTTCATATGAATTTCCCACTCCTCCAAAACCACTTTCCCACCAGGCAGAAGAGATCACTAAATTAAACAGCGTTCCCTCCTTCTCACATCTCTGCAGTCTGTAAGCACTGTGCCTCTCATAATGCTCCCAGGAGGTTTCCTTAACCATAATGTCTCATCTCTGCAAGCAGCTGCTTCCTTTTTGCACAAGAGCTCTTGGAGGCTTGTTTCACTTATCAAAACTAAACCACTGAAAAACTGGTAAATAACTAAGTTCTACTGGGAAGATGAAATCCCACTGCAGACGGAGAAATTTGCTTAACCTATAAAATAATTCTGGAATAGCTATTGTTTTGGCAAATTTCTAGAATGTAACAAAGTTTGATTGTTCTTGGCTTCTCCTAATTTGCTTACTTTGGGGTTATATCTGACCCTCAATCTGCACATGTTAGTCCCATTACTTTTAACAGTAGTTAAATATACACACATGTCTAAGAGAGGCTTGACCATTTACTCTCAATGTTCCAAGGTCAGCTGAAGTCTGGACCTTTTACTTTCTCTATGCTCCACTAACTGAGAACAAAGCTTATGCAAGACTTCCTTGGGGAACATGGGGTCTGAGGTTTTTACAGTCCACAGGGCTAAAATTCAAATATGAACCACAGCTGTTTGGATAGGAGTCTTGGACCTCTTTGTTTTGAACTGTAGTGACCTGCTCAGCCTTACCAACACGTGAAACTCTGAAATCGCTGCTCAGCTAATGGCTGGGATGTTAAAATCGCCTGCCAGGCAGACCGGGGTGAAGTGGCCAATTTATAGTGCTCTGGGATTTGCAGGTGGAAGAGCTGTTCTTTCTCTTCCTCTCTCTCCCCCTGCCCCCATCTCACACTTACAGTTCTATACACATCATTTCATGCATATGTGCAGATTTGGATCTGTGCTCACCATCCAAGCAGCTGACCCAATGTTCTTGTTGCAGATGGTGAAGTTCCTCCCTTCTGCCAAGTGCAGGTATTTTTATGAGTCCCTGGTAAGAGGTAAAATAAGAAGGGAAACAGAGTGTGGGTTAAACTAGTCACTCAATTTAACTAGTGATAGACCTCCAGCGCCTTAATAGTTTTAAATACCTTCTATATACACATGGTAGTGCATATATTTTGAAATCTATAATACATATAGAAGTGTCAGTTAAACCTTCCCTTTGATATAACAGCAGTTACACAAATATTTAGAATGACAGCAATGAGTAATTTTGCAGAACTGAGACATGACATGCTGGATAATAATAAATGGACTGCCAGCCCACCTTCCAGTGGCCATTGTGGTTTGCATCAGGTGATAATCTTAGTGAAGGGTGCTTGACTGGGTTTTTCATTAAGTAAGATCGTCTTATACTCCCTTAACATTTAGAATCCGATTCCGTTGTCTTCTTTGCAAAAATGATATGTATTCTCTATATTAGGGCCTGAACGCAGCAAGACAAAGCATACCTTGATCTGTTTCGAGTGCTAGACCTTTCACGTTCATTTTGCTGTTACAAAGCACATTGAATACTGTGGAAAGACTGTGGAAAAAAAAGCAATTTCTTATCTAGTGATACAACTAATATCCTTGTGCACCCAAGATAATGGGAATTCCAGCATTCATGCTTACTATAAAGTATAGCAAGCAAAGACTAAGTGAATTCTGCTTGCTTTAATGCAGAAATAATTTTGACTACATCTTTGGCTTTGTATGACATGGAAACTGGTGATTGTTTATGCTTTGCTACTTTTTTTGGTCTGCATTAAAATCCCACATGAGAAACAAATTTTTCTCTAGGAACAAAATGTTACTTTTTTGGGACTGAGTTCTAATTAGCTGGGTAGTACGTCTGTTTCTTTTCAGCTGGGAAAACGCAATGCACATAAAATCCAGATGGATAGCACATGATGCTCGAACCAACCCTGGCCAATCAGCCACGTCACTTGATTAAAAGAAACCTATAAGAATTTAAGAAAAAAACCAAACCTGACAAGATAGTAAGAACAGCAAACTGGCTGCAATAGGGGATTTCATCATAGCTATGAGATTGGGTTTTTTTTGCTGGTTGGCCTTTCCATACCTTAGATAAAATTAATCTGCAGTTACATTTAAATTAAACTTATTTAGAATTTGTGATTAAGCAGGATGGGGAGGAAACTCATCATCAGCCTACATCAGACCACAACTTTAGGGCAACAGGCTCTTTGAAGGAACTCATCTGAGAGAAGTGCAACAGAAATCCACTCTGGCATGAACTGTAATATGGCAGACCAATTCTTCTTGCATGGATTTTGTCTGTGACTGAACAGTCTTTCTGAGAGCAAGTAAGCACATATTATAGCAATTACTCACAGCCCTTCTGTGTGCAAAAGCTCCCGAGTATCCTGGGCTTTCACCAGATTGGAGGGTGAGATTTCCAGAGAGGTCTAACGGGGGCTATGAAGAAGGGGCAGGCAGGCTTTGCAGAGGGATGGAGCGGCATCTGGAATCCCTACGGACAACTGCAGGAATGTTTATTATTCTTTGTTTATTATTTTGAGTGTGTGCTCGCCCTCTTCCTCTCTTTGTCTCCCTTTGTTATTTGTGTAATAAAATTCCTCTAGGCATATAAAGTAAGTCATCTGGAATTGTGCAACTTTCCTTCTGCCAGGAAGCTGGAAAAGCCTCTCTCCTGTGCAGAGAGAAAACTCTCAACCGTTGAGAAATTACAGAAATATCAGCATTTGTCTTTGGGTTACTTTTATATAGCAAAGAGCTGTGGCAAATAATTGTGCTTCTTGCTGTTAAAAATTCTGCTCTTATCCCATCCAAGGTGTTATATTTATTTAAAACTTGAGAAATAATTTGTACATTTTAAAATAAAGCATGCAAACTATGTTAAAAAGGCTCAGAGTTGGTTTTTTTCTGCCAGCGGGTGCAGAGAAAGAAAAGGAAATGAGTTAGTAGAGAGGAGGGTCTTTACAGCCACATGGCTAGTGAAATTTTCTATTTATTCTTTGGGGAAAAAGCAAAGTAGCTGCACAGCTTCTGGTTGGATAGGTGCCGGTACTATTTTTATTGGCAGGCAGCTCTGAGTGGCTGAAAGGTGGTCATTAACACCCTGACACAAAGTGCTGACAGGGCGATTATAAGATTAACACCCGATGTTATATTAACAGTGTCAAAACCTCCCCTTACCTGTCAGTGAGAAATAATGGCATGAAGGAAAACATTATAGACATATGGAGATTTTAACCGTAAAATACCACACAGCTACTAACTTTTTCAAATTGGTCTAAGTATCTAGATGACCTACTAAAGTCCAATAAAATGAAAGAACATATTTTAAATTATAGTTTCACAGAACAAAAAAATGAACAGAAAAGCTAAGCCACCAGGTTTACTTACTCTCTTGTTGACTGGTTTTAACCACAATCTTCCTGGATGTGGGACTTTCACAACTGATGCCACTAGCCTTTTGGTTTGAGATCTTGGAAACTCAGGGGTTTCCTTTAGGACTTGATGACTTGACCAACAGAACTTTTCTGGCGATTCTTATTGCTGATATGCAAGGCAAAACTTGACCAAGATCTTCCTACAGGTTCCCTGGTTATCCCAGACAACACAAGAACCTGTTTTTATCTGTGAAAGCCTCAGGACTCTAAGGATCCATCTGCATTTGAAAGTGTTTCTTCTCCCTGTTGAGGGGAACAGAAAAGACAAACCCTCTAACACAGCTCCAGCTAAACTGGAATAAGCTAGGCTAGAATGTTTTCCTGTAGCACTAGACTGTCACCTTTATCAGTAAAAAATTGTTTTATTGTGTTCCTGAATTGCATTTTCATTCTAATTTTTAAGAACTAAAGTGGCATTACATTTTGCTACCTGGAAAGAGAAAAGGAAAAATAAATAATAATCATTTAAAAAGAGGTCCAACTTCAAACAAAGCCTTCCAGCTGCGGCCTGCTAGAAGTGTGCCCCTGCATCAATTCTGGCCCTGCACAAGCAGCCCCTTTCCAGCAGCAGTGGTATGGCCACTCTGGAGCCAACGCTGTGGATGGCAGCAGGGCAAAACTGCCCTGGAGGCTGTGCCTAAAGGAGCTCCCAGACCTTTTGCCCCTCTCTGCCAGAGTGGTTTGGGCTACACAAGCTCTGCCAAAATTCCCCACGCCTGCCCAAATATGCTTGGCCACTTGTCTCACTATTCTCAGTCTGCAGCTGTCCCCCTCCCAGTGTAAGTGCTCTGTAACATCAGCGATTCTCCACGTGATTTTCTTGTCTCGAGGGCATCTACCTTCATAATGTCCAAGTTCTGCTGCCTCAAGCGTTCTTTCTATATACTTTCATTATTATATTTTGTATAGTATATGATTATAGTACATTCTACATACTGTAGCTTTTTGTCTCTAAGACCTATAGCCAGAATGCATAATAGGTATGCTTTATATAAAGTTTCAGTTTCCAAACAAGATCAAGACACAGTCAAAGCACCCAAAAAGCTAGGAAATGTTCAATAGTTTTAAGTAAGCGTTTTTGAGATTTACAGAGAGTTGCAATGCCATCACATCCTTGAGTTTATTGAAACCCATTAACAAAGTGTGTGTAGTTAACTTACGACTTGTTACAAATGACTAAAGCACCATCTGAAAAGTTCAAAAGTCTCGAACACAGATCCAAAAGAAATATTTAGCAACTAAACAAGGATAAAAGATGGATTTATGACTGCTGTTTAGTTTGGGGCTGTTGGAAGACAATGCAAAAAAATTCACAGACCCTTTCAGAGCTTCTATGAAATGAACACTGCGCCTGCAGAAAATGGAGTATTTATTATAGCAACTGTTGAGAATTGCCAAAGGTAGGGAGTTTCCAATAAATAGTATTCTAGTTTTAGGATGCTGGAACAACCTGTTAAAGTATTTGTATGTGTAATTTTATTCCAGCATCTGCTTTGGCTGAAACTAAGGTCTCCAGGGCAATTTTGAACTTTCAAGTCACCTACAGAATGGAGTGTTTTCATCTAAATGTCTTTTTTTACTTCAAAAAAAAAATATATATATATGACTTAATTCAGAGAAAATGGTGTTCAATCATGTTTTATTAATTATTTTCTTGCAGTTTCCCATGCCGACAAGAGTCTCAGAATATTTTCTGAAATGGTAGAAATGCCTTTAGAGATTTTTGGCATTTCACAAAATCAGAGTGATTTTTCAAAACAAGGAAGAGTCAAGAAACACTATTAAGATGATATTCAGTGATCTAATTTATAGTAAGACCAGGTGGCCACTGAAAAGTAATGAGATGTTGCATACATTACAGTTTTCTGGGAGTTTAAGTAATATTAAAAGCTTTGTTTACCAAATGAATGGCATTGTCTTGCTTTCCATTGATTTTATCTGTAAGACACTTAGCTACACTGCTTTAGCTGTTCAGCAAAGGTATACATCCTTACACTTTATTTTAACTTTTTTAGTGCCTAAGTTAGGGCTGTTAATAGAGAGCTGTTAATAAAATTTAAGAAACCTATGCCCTGTTTATGTATCTCTGGAAGTAAGCAAAACCCAGAGCCACGAGCTGTTGTCCCATTTCATATGAAGGGGAAGACTGTGCAGCGCTCCTGTCCGAGGGCTTCACTGTCTGCTGGGTGAGACAGGGATGAGCTCTTTGAGCATCGCTCGTGCTGGAAAGTGTTA
This sequence comes from Pterocles gutturalis, assembly GCF_000699245.1. Taxonomy (NCBI): domain Eukaryota; kingdom Metazoa; phylum Chordata; class Aves; order Pterocliformes; family Pteroclidae; genus Pterocles; species Pterocles gutturalis. The sequence goes on along the minus strand of NW_010135973.1, from coordinate 58,071 downwards.
AGAAGGGATTATGGGCTTGGTAGAGCTAACAACAGTGATCAGTACACTCCACAGATTCACTGGCTCGGAGGTCTGAATGGGAGCGGAGCACCAGGCTGTATCTGCTAATCCTTATCCCTTTCTTTCTGCACATCTTCTGTGTGACAAGAAGAGCTCATGGGTCAAATTCTGCCCCAGACCTTCTTTCACAGTTGCAAATCAAGACACACTTTGTTAAAGCCGGCGTGGCAGTCAACAACAACAACAAAAAAGCCACAACACAATGAAAGCCACCAAATAGTTAAAAAGCTATGAAATCATGTGTAGACATGAAAGTGGGAGGACAACTACCTAAGACCTTATTTACAAAGAAGAGAGATAAAAGATGACCTTCTGTGACTACTGAAAGGATAACTTCATCAGGATATATTTGTGCCAGATCATGAACAGACTCTTGCATGTCAATCATGCGGAAGTGCTGGAAACTTTACTGTAGTTATTTGCAAGAGTTTTTGCATGAATAAGGTGGGTTATTATTATTTCTTTTTTTTTCTTTTCACTATGGTGTTTCTCCCCGATAGGCAGTTTGTGAATGCTACTAAGTGAACACTGGCATCCTTAAGTGTAGGTTCCCTGGTTTGGATCAGATCTGGTGCCTTCACACACCAAGAAGAAAATTACTGTATGCTCATCAGCTAAGACTGATGCTTCTGCAACCACTGTCCAGTCCAAAAAAACCTCCGTCATTTCAAAACGGCCATTTAAAACAAAAACAAAAAAACAGATATTGTATCTTTGTCTCAGACAGACTGCTGAGTGACTTAAAACCCGCCTACACTAAAAATCAAAGTTCCCATTTCTCCAGAAGAAGCTGCACAGATTGTTGGGTGCACAGAAATCACATCTTCTGCATCCCTACGTTATTCTTGATGTGGGGTGTACTTTACCAGCTATAACATGTGCATACTGTGTTCTCCAAAGGGCAGAATACTGAAAGACACAGTAGATCTTTAGTTCCAGCAGGTTGGAGCAGGAAATGGGGAGATACAGTTGGTGTGAGCAACTGACACAGAGTTACATATGTCCTAGTTTTCCCAGAATGGCAGCATTGGTGTAGGTGCCAAAAAAAAAAAAAAAAAAAAAAAGCAGAAATCATAAGTTCTGTGTAGCTAGTACCCATGTATTTGTTTTGTTGAAGAATTTACTTTATCAACTAGTTACATAAGGTCCAGTGAAAGTATTAAATTGGTTCTGATTAATTTTGTAAAACTAGTAAAAATGAGAAACTTTGTCCTAGAAATGTTGGCCTGCATTGTGCAAGGCCTTCCTTGACATATGGT
>NW_010135973.1:23869-56721 GCF_000699245.1 Pterocles gutturalis | reverse complement strand
GGAAAGATGGCTTTTAAGGCATTTAAAGCATGGTATATAGAAAAATGCTCCACTTTCGTCTCTTTCAAGAACACTTCAGTGCACTAGTAATTTGGAGACACTTTCTTAACAATTGCTCTAGGTGGATCTATTTTATTTTTTCCTCTTTACTTTCCAGGCTATTTTAAGCACATAAACAGAATGCTCTTTCTGTCCTTTTTATATTTAAAAACCCCCACACTTACATATATCAGTGACATCAGGGTGAATTGCAATACCAACAAGAAATCACAAGAATTTCTGCTGAGACTATTGCAGTTTTCAGATGAGTCAAAACCACGTAAACTATTGAACACTGACCGCTGCCAGCAGCCAAACGCATATAACCTTCACAGATACAGAGTGGGATGTTTACATCATCAAAAACATCCCACAAGCATCAACAGATGAAATTCAAGCACTGTCCACAGGACTGCTTGGCGGCACAGCAGTACAGACACCCACCGCATTGTATCAACGCAAAACAGCTTCACAGACAGGTGCCCGAAGACTTTCTCACCCCCTCTCTGCAAGCCAAAGCTAGGTTGTAGAGTGGGCAAAATGCTTCCGTACTTCAGGGAAGGAACAAAGTGTCTGTGGTAGCTCTGTTGGCTTCCTTGCTATTGTCGCTGATGGTTTATTATTGTTTGTCAAGATTTATGGCTGTTTAGAGCAAAACAAGCACTGATTTTGAAAGGTTGCTTAATGAAAGGAACAAGTTTCAACTGTATTCCCTGCTTTCATGCAATCAGAGGCTGTGTTTATTTAGAAAGCTAACATTTATACAGATTATGAACTCTCAGTGGTTCCATGCCAAAAAATACACAACTAAAATGGGTCTTTCCATCACTCTTTCAGTTTCGACCTATGATTGTTTTTACAGGAACTGGATATTTTGAGCAATAGCCTCTGGTGGAGTAAGGGGGAAGCACAGCACCTTGTGCAATGATTTGCAAACAGTGGCTTGAGCAAAAGGATATACAAAATGCATTGGAATCACTCAACTGTCCAGATTACCCCAAACACTATTTGATTAGGGAAACTGCCAGTGAGAGTGGGAAGGGTCATCAAGCAAAGCTGGATGAGAGGGTGGAAGGTCACCAGTTAAGGAAGTCAAATTTTTGCGCAATGTGAGACTTCTGATTGATTAAGCTATCCAGCAAAATTTCCAAAGTATTAAAAACTGTGAAATAAGAATTATTAGAGACGGCAAATTGAGCTGGGAAAGTCAGTGAATAATTATTCAAGTTGCAAATTTGCTCTTGTTGTATGTGTTCCTCCTTATCCTTCTCTTGAAAATGTTTGAAATATTGCTGTTTTGTAAGTAAGCGTGGGCCTAAGAAAGAAATGTTTGTCATATGTTTGTATGAAAACTCCTTTAAAAAAATTCACTCCAGCAAAAGTGGAAAATTATGTTCAGGAGGGTCTGTCTGGCCACTGTCCTTCTTTTAACAGATTGTCTTTAGCTGGAAATATCCAGCCTGATAAAGGCCCTGTTTATCAGTCAGGAAGTAGAAATGACAGAGTCATGTGCTTAGAGAGTGCTAGAAAACTGATTTCTTTTGGTTGAGTATCTTTCCTAGGAGACAATGGCTTTCCTATGGAACCATCCTACAAATTAAGAATGTATGAAAATAGAAATGTCTTTCTGCTTTCCAAAATTTTTCCAGCTGAAAAACAGTGACAAAGCTTAAGGATGGTTTGGTTTTTTTTTTTTTCTTCTCTCTCCACATTCTCACACTTTCTAAATGTTTTCCAACTGGCAAAACAGTCAGTATTACTTTGTGTTCTTTCCTGCCTGCAGAAGTAAAGTGAGTTTAAAGTGCAGGAAAGCCTGGTTTGAAAACAATGCTAGTATTTCTCTGTTTTGAACTATTTTTGGAGAAGAGAGTAGAATCAAATTCTTTCTCTTTTCATAATTACAAAATGAAAAATTCACCAGTTCAGAAAAATTTTCATCTGAAACATCTTCCTGAGTTTACCAGAAGCACATTTTTAGCTTTCAGTTATTTTTCCCTTACCTTTACCCCACTCTTTATTTTAGCCAAGTCTATCTTACAGAGTCACAGTCTCTCAACAGATTTTTCAGTATTTTCCTTTAAACAGAGATCTGTAGGCTGATTTGCATCAGCAAAGTGTTCATTAAAAAGGATTAAGAACTGTTAAGTGCTGCAGCCCCATGGAACAAAGCAAGGCAAAACACCATGCGCCTGGTGTCCATTGACAGTGACAACCCAAGCGTCACAATTTGGGGGCCTTTTGCCTCCCATACCTAAGGAACCCTAAAGCTTTCATAATATAGCACAAATTACCACTTCAGCTGGTGAGTAAATAATCACTGTTGACTTCTTCCCTGCACAACGTTTACACCAGGGTTGCGTGTTGGTGGCACAACATGTGCCGTGGGAAGGCGGGGGGGTGGCTGTGGCTCTGGGGACACTGGGGCTGGTGTTGCTGGCGGATGCCAGCTGGCTTTTCCTCCCAGTCAGTCATCCCTGTCTTTCCCCCATGACTTCTCAAAACAAGATTTAAGCACCTAACTCGCTTTGTCTCATCCCTTTATGAACAGGTGTCTATGTCACGGACCCACAGCCTCTTTCACCAGTTGTAGGCACATAACTCCCTTAGCGTGGGGTTTGGGACGGTGGGTGGGGGTAGCTGTGCCTCTCCCATGCTTGGGCAACCCTTGCACTATAGGGAAGATCCCCCAGACCCAAGCAAGTGGGAGAAAAACTGGACCTGGAAAGACAGCAAGGATTCCTTTCCTTTCAGCTCCCATGCTTGTATTTTCACCAGGGAGGAGGCAGTCTGACTCATTTCTATGAATATGTTATCCCCATTGCAGAGACAGAGGCAAAAGATGCTGGATCCAGAGTCCAGTGGACCTGCTCTGCATCTTTACAGAACATGCATGTCCGCTTCCAAGTGAGGAAAATGTTGCAACTTAAGTTTAATTGCTGAGCTGCCACATTTCTTTGTGCAGGGTTACCCCTCTCTGCTCTTTCATCTAAGTGGTGCAATTAACTGGCACGCTGCTGTAAATGAAGATTTCTGTTCAAACAAAGGAGAGGAGGGTTCTGACTTTCAATATATTTCTGATCACCTTCAATCCTACAGAGTTAACTGAAATGGTTATAGGTTTTAGCAGCCTTTCATCCTGTAATTACATGTTTTGTCTCAAGAATTACATTAAAGCTGGGGACCGAAGCTTCTCAGAAGACTTAGTAAATAGCTGAAATGTGTAAGACTGTCTTTATTCAGAAAATCTGCCTGGAAAGCTCATAAGAAAAGGCTTTCCTGCAAGATTTTCTATACTTCCTACTTGAAGATCATCTGGAAATCTGAGAAGAGTCTTTCTGTTCCAGCTAACATGGGTAGGTGCCAGGGTTTTAGGAGGCTGAGGGAGAGGCGAAGGGAGGAAAAGGGAGTTAAACTTTTTCTTCAGAAATTCAAGTTCGTCTTGAGTTTTCTGAAGAATTTAGGATTCACTTTTGTTTTGTCTGAACAAATTCCTTTAATTTTATTTTGTCTAAACCATCTGGCTGAAGTACAGCATGGACTTGGCTTGCCTGAGAAGTTACACTGAATTAATAGGTCTATTTGCAAAGCTTAAATTGAAACCTGTTTGTAAATCTCTGCAAGAGCTAATCTGCTCCATGCACCTCTTGCCAGGCACATGGGAGTCTCTTCTGCACTGCACAAAAGACTGGCTCAGCCCACATTACTCGAGATGTGCTTGCACTAGGCTTGACCCAAGAACAGAGCTGAGCGCTACTTACAGGACGATCTTTGGTCCAGGAACACCAGTCAATATTAAGTTATTTTGATGTGAGGCACTATATTTTCCAAAAGAACAGGCTTAATTTCTCTCTGCTTGTGTTATTTCAGACAACTGCAATTCTGTTTTTAAGGTACTGAGATAGCCTTTGTAATGAATAACCACTTAACAGCTTGGAAATCATGATCTGAAATCGGCTAGTTCTTGAATGGAAGATCACCTGAAAATCTTAAACAGAAACTACGACATGAAAGGCAAAGCACCTGGCAAATTCTTTACCATGTTTTCACCTCTGAAGAGGAATACACACATTATAGAGGTTTGTGCACAACGAGTACACATGATGTAGAGTAAGACCCCACCAGAGGACTAGATGTGTGGATATACATGCAATTTGAGGAACAAAATAAATAGGTATATGAGCATGTAATGTTCCAGTCACAAGCAAAATAATCGGACTGAATCATGGATAATGGTCAAAGGTATTTCAAGTGCAAAATTTAAGAAGCTAAGAAAGAAAACGGAAACTAAATTGCAGACAATTTCTAAACCAGACATTTTTTCCCAACCAAGCTTTGGAGCTAACTTGTCAATAGTAAAAAAAGTAGATTAAGGATATGCAATGCAGACGAGTTCAGAACCGCAACATTTTCCCACAGAGCAGAGTGCTTATGATCACACAGGCCAAGTATGAACATGCAGGACATCCCTCAGAAGCTCCAACCCATATCGCTTTTGGACTTTAAGACTGGGAAACCAGAGGGAACAGCCACACTCCCTCAGAGGTACACCATGGTCCAAATGCCAGTCCTACAGATGACAGACACACCTGCCCCCACCCCAAAAATAAAAGAGCAGCAAAAACATCATTTCTAAGAAGAGGGATACAAGCTGTCAGATTTCAGCATGGTTCCAATGTGACTATGACACACAAAATCACTTCTACCAGCTATTTGCTGCCACCCTTCTCCAAAACAGTGATGGGTGCTGCCTTTTTCAGGTGCCTGTCTTGAAATAAGGAATAAGGCAGACTTTCTTTTTGTTTTTTTGGTTGTTTTTTTTTTTTTTCCAATCCTTTAAATGTTACCTCTCTGGAAACCATTCCCTGCTAAGGCGTCTCACATCTGGCGGCCACGGCCGAGGCTCTTTCAGTAGAGTAGTTCTGTCCTATACCATGCTACCAAGAATAAACACTGTATGAGCATAAGCGCCAAAAGAGAAAAAAATCCCTTTCATTTTTTTTCTTTCCTTGCAAGGCCAAACATGCTGTCTTTGGACAGATTTCAATCCTGCTTTAATTCATTAAAAAAGTGAAACAAAATCACCATTTACATCCTTGACAGCTGGCAGGTTTTATGTGTTCTTACTGCTCCTGCCAAGTCAAAAAAAAGTTTTCATTCGGCTCTGTCATGGATCTCTGGAGTGCTGGAAGTGTGAGAGATGTCAAAATGTACTCATAACAATGACATACAGTACCTGAAGGCAGGAATGTATTATGCTAATGTACTAGTGTAAAGGAAGTTACAATTCTCCTTTTTACTTAAAAAAAAAAAAAGAAACTCCAACAAACCAAACAACATAAAACCCCCATGACAACATCAGAAAAGATACCAGTCCCAAAAGAGGGAGCATTCTGCTTTCCACAAAGCCATCTGACCTGTTCCAAGAGCTTTCTGTTCATCAGACTGCATTCCAGTGTATACTGGGGTGGGGGGGAAGGGGGAAAGAGAGGCAAAGATCTGGTGTTTTATTACCATTTCTTGATGCCTGTTGCTTCCATGAGATGTAAATGGAGCTGCAGTTCAGGTGCCACCAAAGTGCTACAGGCCGGTCCTGCTGCTGCCACAGCCCCAGGCAGTGGCAGGGAGCAAGGCTCTCTGTCCCCCTGTGCCTCGGTGCCCTGGGCAGGAGCAGTTTGCACTCCTGCGTGGTTATGTTTGTAACACACCACACAACAGGACACCGAACGGGAACGTGACGGCAACTGTAACACAGTGATGAGCAATGCCTTGCAGCTACTTCCTCAGAACTAAGGAACAGAAATGGTCTCTCCAACTTATATTTCCTGCAGCTGTCCCACGGCCCTAGTGAGACAATAACAGAAAGAAAAACCCTTCCAAATAAAAAGCAAATGCTCACGTAGTGGAGCCGAGGTGTGATGCAAACCCCCAGCATTTTATGCCACAACATACGTAGACCACAGCCTAGATCACGTTGCACAGAATATATACCTTGCATGCATACAATCCAATTGTATGTATCCAAGCTGTACACAGTCAACGTATTTCTGTGCCAGAAGGGGTTGTACAGAAAAGCTTGGCAGCTGTTTGAACTCTGTGGCATTAGGTAAAGTTATCTAGATTAGAGTTCAACTAAATCTTACTTGCCACTTGAATTCTGATGGGGATGAAGATAAATTAGAAATTGGACCTGCCTATATTGCATTTCCTTGTCTCGCTGCCCACCCCAAGGAAATGCAAATGCAAGTTAAATCCACTTAAGCACAACTGTAAGAGGCAAAACTTTCCACTTCCAGCCTGCACAGCTGTTTACATTAGAGAGAAACACTTCGGAAAAAAAAGAGAAGAACCCTGTGATATAATTACAGTCCATGAGCACACCATCGCTATCATTTCCAGAGGCATTTGGGAGGGAACTGTTGCAGGTTTCAGAGCTGAGACCTCGCTCAGGAAGGACAGATGCCAGATCATTATTCTTGGCTTTAAGATAGAAAATAGCTTATGGGCATAAGGCAGTATTTACTGCCTACAGTACATTTCAAAGAGCAGCTATCTTGTCAATCATATATTCTTTGTATTACTTGACTAGGTCATTTTAATTTTGCTGTGGTTAGTTATTTTAAAATCACTGTTATTCTATGATCAGCTACCCCTTATCTACAGTGCTGAGAATAGCTTGAGGTTGTGACTTAAAGACCACAAATATGCCTAGACTTGGCTCTGAAACTTTGAGACCCATAGGCACAGTCTTTTCTTACAAAATGCAATCATTATGGCATGCATATAGCCCTAAGCTCTTTCACTTATTAAGCCAACAACTCCTTAAAATGGCAAGCTGCTCTTGGAAAAATCAACTTGCTGCTTTTTGCCTGTACAAGATCCCTTTTGATACACATAAATTTTTAGAAAATCTAAGCCTAGGGCAATTGTCTACCTCTGAGATACAGTTACAACAGGATAGTAAGTAGACTCTCAGTTACATTCCTGTGCTCATCTTTACCTGCAGTATTGTGGATGCAACAGGCAGAAATGGTTTGTAATCCACAAGGATTATTTAAAAAAAAAACCCCACCAGTGGAAATGTGGCTTTGTGTGCATATCTGATGTGAGGGAGATCACGAACAACACTAGCCTGAAGGAACACAAATAGTGCGGTACCTTTTACCAGAACAGGTTCTAGGAAGTTTGAAAATGCGGATATCTGAGATACAGACACATCAAACCTCATCATCTTTTGGTCATGCCTTTTTAGGAACGAGTACAGTGCCTGAGCTCTCAGTTTATGAACCAGCGAATGGAATGGGATAAGCTGGAAAAGCAGGGATTGATGAAATTTATTTCTCCTTTTCCTTCCATTGCATTTGTGAAAGCTGTATGTAGCAACAGGAGAATATCCTGGCTACAAACATGAAACTCCTGAGGTATCACTATGAATCACTAATTCCTAAACCTACGCCAAGCCAAGACTCACCAAAGACCTTACAACTACACTGATGCTACTGAGCCGACACTATCTACTCTCTGAGTAAGGAGTCTAGAGAGTTACTACTCTCCTTCAACAGAGTTGTGAAATCATATTTTCAAAGAAAGAAAAATAGAGATGGAAAAATATGGTGGTTCTGTGTCATGATGTTCGTCCAGGAGGTTGGCTTTTGGGCTCTGATCTAACAGAGATGTAGGCAGCCTCCCCATTTCTTTTAGTATATTAGGAAAAAAAAAAAAGAGAAAGGCATCTTCTGAATCATAATATATATTCTGATCTCTTATAAGGAAGTTAGTCTTGAAGTAAAACATTTCTTCAGATTTCTTTTGATTACTTCTAGATTAAGTGACAGGTTGCAGATTTATGATCGTGAAGTCCAATACGGTATCCACAGATGAACGCCCAAAGAGTCTTCATAGAGAGGCAAAGCTCTGAATGCTGATGAACCAACACAAAGTCCACACATCTCCATCGCCTCTGCACTGGCTCTGGCTGTAACAGCACTTTATTTCTGAGGCACAGCGGTGAGAATAGCCATGCGTTTCCTACGCTGAAATTGGCTTCCAGTTCCCCTTCCTCGCTAGGTTGCAGGGCACGTCCCACCGCACGCTGGCTGTGCTCCACGTGGGGAAGGAGCCTTTCACCAGGCTCTGATCTACGGTCGGACATGTGCAAAGTGCTGGCAGCGGCGGGGGCTCTGGAAAACTTCAAGATAAAAGGCACTTTCTGAAAGTAAGCTTACTTTTATTAGTCAGATGATGTGAAACTGTTTATTTTATTAGGTATCTTTTCAAATCATTTAATTATCATATTAGTTGTTTTCATAGCTTATATTCTAAGGGCACAATTGTGCGAGTGAATGAAAGATTGCCTACTGCCAATTTCATTGTACAAACAGCCCGGAGCTCTCCCTCCCTTAAATATATATCCAGAAGTGGGCTGAATGTGTGTGGGAAGTGGAGAGAGACTTTGGAAACAAAAGGATCTCTTACCCAAGTTCTCTGTTTAAGATGTTTGTTTGCACATTGGTATTTTCTAAAATAGCTAATGATCCTTTGAAGACTGAAAATAAAAATAAGCAGTTCTGTGCTCTCCTCAATGCTGATCAAATTATTTCACAGCCGTTTACAATCAATAAAATTTTGCTTTGGCCGTATCAAGGTAAATATCAAAAATCACAAAATCCTGTGATTGCACATCTGGGAAAGTTCTGCTTTTCCACATGAAATATAATGCAACTCTGGAAGTTTGGGACTGCCAAAAAGCATATCTCCACATCACATAAATGCTGCAGTTGCAAAAATTATTAACGTATGGAATTTAAAGCCAGCAGGGTTATAGAAAAAATATATAGTTACAGGGAAATTGGTAAATAGAACTGTTATCAGCACGATTTTTTTTTTTTTTTTTTTTTCCATTACAAAGTTATTCTCCCTTTGGATAGGGGAGTTGAAGATGTAATGGTATAAGAATTCCAAAATATTTCCAGAAAGGAAAACTAACAACCACTAGAATATGCAATCCACTGTAGAACACCTCTACATGTCAAAATTATATCTTTCCTTTTCCTCCTTCCAAAGAAGAAACCACATAGTTTCATCGAGGTAAGAATTTTGGTCACGATATACTTTCATTTTTCAATGAAATTGAATTTTCCAGGAGAATTATTATTCTCACTAGAAGTTTGGTCAATCCTTTCCCTTTTTCCTCACCTGCTGGTGTATTACACTGACAGGAAAAGCATCTCCACTGTGCTGGAAAAACCTGTGACCACCATGTACTCTAGGTCCTATTCAGAAATCCCCAAAGGGTGTCAGCACTGGTGAGCTCCAGCTCCATATTCCCAGCCAGATGTTGCACACAGGGTGTCACCACAACAGCTGGTGACTGTAAAGCACCTGCACGGAAGCTGCTATGCCTCTCCCAGTGGCTGCAGCTGCAAGAGCATTGCTGTTTGCTGAGGTACCGATCTGTTCCTCACCCAGCTGCGCTCCACCGGACACTTGATGAAAAGAAGGAGAACTGCTGATAGCACAGTGACACTAACGTTGGCCAGCCGACAACCAAAAGTTGTCTCTACACACGCCCTTGGTAGGACTCGGTGTCCTTCCTTTGACCCTCAGCTCCTTCCTCTGACTTTGAGTAATGAGTGCAAGCACTCCCAGCTATTTCAACATATTTTTTCCTATTTTTCTTCCAGAATAGAAGATATTCCTCCTTTTTTTTGCTCCTACTCACATTTGTCTACCTTCTAAGGAAGTGAGCACACCTCGTGGGTGGTTGATATGACCATACATCATGAAATCATACATATGACCATACATCATGAAACACTCGGTACAGCTTGGGTAGCCTGTGATGGCAACCTCCTCATGGTTTGTTGAAAGATATTTTTTTTTTCCAATATCTGAATAAAACACACCTGCTGAAAAGCCTGATCCTACACTAGGAATGTGCACAAACTATTCTAATACAGCTAGAAGGACACATTCACAGGGCTCATCTTCTTCTAGGGTACAAAAGAAAAAGGAGAAAAAACCTTACTGAGCCTACCAAATTTTGTAGGAGGATTTGGCTGAGCTTTTCTGCAACCAAGTCACAGTTGGTCATGTACCTCTGCCTCAGATTCACCCTTCCTAGCCCTTCTATGAGGATTATACGTCACACAGTTGGTCAGATGGTCATATCAAATATAACACATTTCTGCGAGTATGGGAGGCTTATAAGTCCAGTGTGTTTTCTTAAGTACTTCACTAGCATGTTTTATGTTGGATTATATGTGCCTACTGGTTGGTGGGCACCTGAAGTTGATACTGAGATGGTTCCTGGGCTGAAGCCACCCAGGGAGACACATGTGCAAGGGGAGCAGTCCAGCAAAGGGCCAGAGCCAGGTCTCCAGCTACCCAAGCCGAAAGTGCTCAGGAGCACCGCTGAAAGAAACGGCCTACGGAGCACTTCTTCCTGCCATGTAAGAAACCCTGATTTCACCCAATATTTGTAATGAAGAGGTGCTGGCTCCAGGCACAGCATCAATCAGTGGCAGGATCACTGCTCCTCATGTCATAAGGAGTTGGATTGCACAGAGAATGGGGTAAGACAAAATGTGTGGAAAGCTCTGAAGCTTTGCATGCAGCCAACAGAATCCCTCAGCAGTAAACATTTTTTGGTCAAGATTTTTGTAGTTACAATAATGAATTGTATACTCTTTGCAATTTGATTTGTTGCTCTCATGCTTTCCTGGGGTTCCCACTGCAAGCGGTGGAGGAGTCAAGAATGGCTGCAGACGATGGACAAGGGGAAGGTGTGCCACAAAGTGCCACACACTGTTACCAATATACAGCAGCAAAGTGCTCCTCCGTGTGTCTACGTGGGAAAAGTCCAGAATGCAAAGCCAGAAACCTCTGTAATGGACCAAGAACACTTCCTTAAGTAATCGGAGAGCAGAGAGAGAACCAAATGTTCTCCCAGAATGGGGTATGATACAGCACGTTTCTGTCTGAACAACAAAAATGATTGAGAGGAAAAACGAAGATATTAAAGACAGAAAATCAAACTGCTGATGATTCTAAACTGAGTGTAAAGGTTTTTGTCAACGTGGGGCCAGACAAAACTACGTTGTGAGGAACAGAATCTTAATCACATTTTTAAAGTTATGATGGTTCATTACATAACATTTTTTTAAGGATGCTACTCTGAGAACCTCCTCATCCTAAAAATTGCTGCATCTAAAAATCTAAGGCTGAGAACAGCAATATCAGTGGTGGCTAAAAAGGAATGATTTTTCACTTCCTCAGTTTCCCACCATGGAAAATATCTACTAATGAACACAAAGAGCAAGGCAAGAGCTTGCAAAAATGCAAAGTCAAGATTACCTGCAGCCCACCTATACACCAATCTTGTTTACCAATCAACACCTCAGGAGCAATTTCTTCTTCATGCACATTCCTCAAGAGCAGCCTTTATTAGATGGTGTACCACATCCTAACATTAATTAGCACTTCACTGGCAGGCTAAGTATCATTTTTCAAAAGGTCTGCAATTAACAAAATAAACCAAATCCCTTTTAAGTTCAAGCAGCATTGTTTCTTTCACTCTCTTCAAAGTGATGGTGTCAAATTGTTGCTTTCCTCTCCCAGGTTGCTGTAAAGCAGCAGCAATGGAAATATTTTCCAATGCACTAAACTTTTCACTTGCCTAGCGCTTTTCATCTGAATATTTTAAAACACTTAGCAAAAGCAAAGGGTGGGGAAGGATATTGATTTTTGATTTTTTTTCTCCAGTTATATGGGGAGTTGCAGGCAAGGAGGTGGTAAGTAACTTGCCTCAGGGTACAGAATGACTCATCAGCACAGTCTATAATAAAGCCTGGTTTTCTGGACTCTCTGATTATTCTGTTCACAAGATAATCCAACAAATGTGATGATTTCACTTCAACTTGAAATTTGGTAATATGTGTTTATTGGAAAAAAAAGTTCTGCTTGTGTTAGGGAAGAATCCTGTTTTATTCATCGTGTTGAAACAGTAAATATCCATCCCGTTCAGTGTTTGAGACTGATGCCAGTGACGTTCTGAATTTAGAGCTTGTGAATGACTCTCACACAGCCATCAGCTTGAAAGCTATCTAGCAAACTCACAAATGTGAAACTGCTGGAAGGGGCACAGTAGCATCAGTCTGCAACAGCTGGGAAGCCATGGAGACCTTAATGGCAATGAGCAGAACATAATCAGTTGAAATACTTTGTATTTCTTCCGTGGTTGGCAATATGATCTCTCTGTGGAGAAAATCCTTAATAGATGGGGCTTATTCCCTATTTTTGGAAAAAAAAATCAGTGCAAAGAAAAAAATGGTAGACTTGAAGTTTTGTATATAAAACCAGCTTAGATTTGTCATTAAAATACCCTGGCAGGAAGGTGTCAACAAAACATAAAGACATTGACTGGCAATGGTAAACTAGCTCCCTCAGGGGCAGCCTGAGATCCTCATGGTGCCATGGTTTCTAGGCAGGATTTTCTGGCTGGACCAGCTCTTCTACGGACAGCAAGGGCTCAGCTACTGCCGGGCTCAGGAAGGAGCGTGGATGTCCGAGACAGCCAGCCCAGCGCTCCCACCAAGCCCAGTGATCTCAGACTTCCTCCTGATATTTGATTTTGCTGGGTGGGCTTTTCAGTTGATATTATATTCAGAGATGGAAGAGAAGGTAAGCTTAGAGAAACACAACATTGCCTCTGGAACAAAAATTGTTCTTTTGCACAAAATTGGTTTTCTCAAATAAAGCTCCCCCCCCGCCACCCCGCATTTCTGTACGGCCAGTCCCTTCTTCCTGGGGGAGCTAACAAGACAACATCCTCAACAACTTGTCCTCAAAAACCAGTTGAAGTCTTGAAACAGACTTCTAAAATTGCCCTAAATAACCTCAGACTGCCATGAAAGTAAAACCAATTTGTTATTTATTCAGCCCTACTTTGAGCAAAATGTGCTGAAGCCACTGCAGAGCCCATCCGGTGGCAACGCCTTTGCAACGCCTCCCAATGCCAACAATATCTGTGCTTTGCAATCAACTTTTAGGGCCTCCACATAAAAAAGGGTGCTGTTGACAAGCACTGTCCCTTTCCCATTAAATACTCCAGTGCTGCAAGACAGTCCTTTTAGCACCTGGGAGGAAGGGTGATGTTACATCTCTCTTGAACATGACACTGGTCTTTTGGGCAGACCTTGTGCTGCTCACCTTGGAAATTGTCCTGACTTTTTGGCACCCAGAGTTGTATGGCACAGCTGGGATTAATCAGTGCTGTCACACAAATCTCTCAGCTGAAAAAAAAAAAAAAAAAAAAAAGAGATCTGGGAGAGTCATCACAAAGGGACTAAGAGCTATACTGGAGATATCTCCCCTGCAGGCATTATTCCACTGAATAGGCCAGAGTTTAGTGCAAGTCAAAAGAAAACTGCTGGTCTGGAAATAATGGTGCATGCCGGAAGGACCCCAGCATTGCACCCGGACCCCCAGCTGCGTGCCCCCCACCCAGCCAGCACCACAAAAGGAAACACAAACAAAGATTAGCTGCAAAGTTATTATTATAGCTCCCTGGAAGTATTATTACTATTATTATTTTGATTATGATAATTATTACTGTGCTCAGGTTATCAAAGATTTCAGTCCTGCATCAGAGAGGTGAAGCAGCAGTTTCAGAGACACTTTTGGATGGGTAGGTCCATGCTGCCTCCAACTGCTCGCTGTTGCACTATTTTCCAAACAGTCTTGCTATAACGGAGCCTCTGACAAGCCTTTAACAATATTTGCCATCAAATGTTAAAAAGAAGTCATATTTGCAAAAAACCTAAAAATGACACTGTCTTACGCATCACGTTTAGATTTTGGACAGCCAAATGGAGATTGTCCTAACTTAATTTTCATGTACATTCTCTTCTAAACAGAAACTGTAACAGAAAACCTCCCTTTACTTTGTTTCGTTATGTCACTGAGACTTTGATGCATTGTATAAAACTCCATCAGAGAGGAGTTTTATGTTCTGCGGTGCACAGCACGGCAGGCATCGTGTACCAGAAAGGGAGAACAAGCTTTTCAACAGGCAGATTTCTTCCAGTGGCAATAAATATTCCCTATCAGCCCACTACTAATGCCTTTGCTTTCATTTTTCTGTGTCTCACTAGACCCTTCCAACTCAATGGTAGGTATGGCCACTGAGTGTAATTCTAACTTTAGCAGAAGTCATTGCACACATATGTTGCCTTTAAAAAACATCTAGGAAGGTCTAGTGATAATCCATTTCATTAAAACTTCTCTGAAACAAGGGTTAAAAAACACCAGACACAGCTGCACAGGGAAAGGGAAGGGACACTGCCATCCCCCTCCATCAGCTGGTGACTCCGAAGCTCACACGAGGTGGAGAAGGGTCAGGAATGGAAAAACACTGGGCACTGGTTTGCTTTGAGTCACCTCTGTCCTTACACTTCAGGTTTTTGGTCACGTACCTGGTGGGTGTAAAATATCATGTATAGGAAATTGGCAGAGGCAGTGAAGTAGCTCATGGCCCAGAAACCCCAACTGGAGCGAGGACATCTGGACAGTAGGCACTGGGAACAGTCCTATTCACCCTTAATATCACTCCGTGACTTTCTGCTCGCAAGGTGACTAATCACAGCTCTATGCACAGTGTGGCTTGTCACTGCGGATCAGTGGAAAAGGTTTCTGAGTTCAAAGCTGTTGGTGAGCATGGGTGCAATTGCTTTCCAAAAAGGTAATTATGCCTTTTTTTTTTTTTTAGACAGCTTTTTCCCACACAAACACTTTCCCTGGGGCATGGTGCATTCTTCCCAGAGACCTGTAAAGACTGTCTAAAGGCTTTCTCTCACCCCTGCTCACCCTTCCTTTCAAATACTGCTTCTAACAAACCAACCAACCAGGCAGAGAGGACCCCTTCGTTGCCAGCCCGACATACGCCTCCTAAGTACAAGTTGTCTGCAAGGAAAAACATACGCTGATATGGACAACGGCGGTATTATCTGCCCTTAAAACAGGTCAGCATGAGACTAGCTATTATCCGGAAACCATTCAGACATGCAACGCATCAGACTCGAAACCCTCCCATCCTGGGGTCTCTGTTTATCCATACACAAACCTTAGACCTCTAAATACATTTCTAGTCTGCTTACACTGATCAGTACTGCGTGACCTTCTTTTACCCATCAGTCATAGACAACTCAGGGTATCAGAAATGGAAGACCTCTATATAATCTGGTGTTACTAAAAATACTTGTCAAAGAGCACAATAGTCACTATGCAGTAACACTTGCAAAGTGATACACATAACGCTCCCAAGATCTGTGGAAATGGATCAAGAAATAAAGAGATACATCCTTAACGGGTGAAAAAATAACCCATAGTATGTAGCCTGCCTGTAGGCAAGAATGAAGGTAACTTCCTCCTCACACAAGGAGGAAACCTTGTGTGTGTTAAACAGAAGGAATGTTGCAAAGTGTCCCTCGCCTGGGTTTGAATTTTGCACCCTTTCTGTTTTGTCAGAGCCTGCTGCATGCAGGTTGGTTGCCAGACTCAGTAAAATAAATTTGGCTACGAGGATGCCTTCTGGTTCTCATGTGTATCATAAACCACCACAACGAGGAAAGTTCAGGCAAATGCATCTAACATTCAACAGGAAAGCTTGGTAGGTAACTACCCCGGATTACAAAGGCACGGTACTGCAGTGTATGACAAGAGCATAGCCAGAAAAGTTACCATGGAAAAAATAATTGCATCTCAATTACTGTTTCCAAGGATATTCATAATCATGGTTGCTTTCCCTGTGGATAAATAAACTTTAGCAAGTCTTTTTGCTCCTGTTGGCATTTTAAAGCCATCGTAGCTTTGGAAAAGTGACCAAAGAGTCTGTTCACAAAGTGCATCACCTACAAAACTACTACACCTCTTTCAAATACAAAATCCTCGTTATTGTCAATGCCAGCATTAGAACACATGCTGGCTCCTCAGATCCCAGGAGGAGCCTACCAGGATGGCTATAAAAACAAAGATTTTTGCTAGTAAAGTTGTGTTTCGTGATTATAGGTACACAAGCTTGGGACATTCACTGCTTTGCTATACACCTTCATCCTGCAAAGGAAAACAAGCTTTAGCCATCCTGAAAAGATTCCTCCAGGCTGAAAACAAGTGTACACAGCAGGGCAGTCACGACCATAGTGTAGTGAAACATCTGTATTTCACTGGCAAATGTGCTTCCCGCTTGCCTTTTGAATATATTTGAAAAATATGCACTAGAATGGGGTGTCCCTGTTTGCTTTTCGCACTGACAATTGCCAGAGCTCACGTTACAAGTACATCAAGTCCCCTGTAAGAATGCTAAAGTGTAAAAATGTGCTGCATCCAAGTGAACGTGGACTTTCCAAAAACCTTGGAAATTCCAAGCCTGCGCTGTGTTTCCCCCAGCAAGATAATCTCCCCTCCACAAAGCACTGGATTCTCTCAAGGGGTGAAAGAGGAGGATATTCAGGCAACCAGCGGCTGCTGGCTCTGTCCAGTCATGGCTGAGGGTTTCAGTGCACTGAGCAAGTGTGGCTCAGTGGGTAGGATGCATCATCTCTTTTGGTGGCAAACTTGGCTAAAGCTGTTCCTGGAAACTATGGGATTCCTGCTTTTGTTTCCTTTTAATGCAGCCTAAGGCCCGTCAGCCTCAAGAAGAGAAAAAATCCAGCCTTTTTTGGGTATTTGATGTATATTTAACTTGGGAAAGATATCAATTCACTTATGTCAAATTAATTTGTTGAACATTAATATTAAGCAAGCCCAGTAATTCCCATCAAACCGAACGTGTTAATAAGGATACAATTATATACACTAGCAGTTTATGCCATTTCAAGTTAATTAGAGCACAAGCCTTAACAGCTTGTGACATTTCATGCACTACAGCCATTGCACTAACTCCATTGCACATTGCTCCTGTGAAACACCTAGTTTAATTCAAAGTTGTGGAGCCACGCCATAACTGGCAGATGAAACAAGAATGTAAAAGATGGTCCTACAATGGCTACATTTTCCTGAACATTTCCACCTGTTGATATTAACCATAATTCCTTTGACGGCCACAACTCAGACAGCTCTTCCTCCAGCCCAGGTTTTCGTTCCCGTTATGCTGCTGAGAGAGCTTTACTCACTGTCACTGTTGCCTTTCTACCACCAGTGAGTCAGCCAGCCCCACCGGTTGTGTGGGGGTTTCACGCGAGTGTGAGAAAGCAGGCAATGAAAAAACACAGGAAAATATGAATGTAAAACCACACAAAAAAGGCAAGCATCTCCAAGGCCAGGTGCAGGCTCTGAAACCATGAGCAACTTAGTTCCAAGTTATCTCAGGATTAGCTTGTGGTGAATATTGTCAGTGTTGTGTTGGCACACTCATTATGCTCAGAACTCTGGGCACTATTTTTTTAAAGGTACATCCTAAGAGGTTAATCAAAGTTAATCAGAAGAAAATATCTAGCTGTGAATTTTTTTGAGAACTGGAGTGCTGCTTATTAACACATATATATATATTTGAAATGAAACCTTAAGTTCTTTAAGCAGAGTCAAAGGAATTTAATTATTCACTGTAGTTATCAGTGCAGTTATTGTCACTGTGTCCTCATTAAACTGCAGTAAAAACATGATTTTCAGGTTTTGCCCTTTGCTTCTCCCTTTCTCTGGTGCTTTTTCTAATCAGAGCTTGCTGCCCACCCCTCTCCTCTGTCTGACCTTCTCATGGGGCACATGCAGATGCCTCACAATTTCCTACCAGCCCTTTTCTCTCCCATCCCTACTCTTCACATTGCCTGAAGGAATCCTGCCCAAAGCCCAGGGGGTGAGACCCACACTGGCCATGGCTCCCTGCCCTGCTCACTGGGCTCGGGGACAGGCTCCGGTGCCCTTTTTGAACTGGCGGCGGGGATTTGTGCACAGCCACCCCCAGCAGCTGCCCGCAGCGATCCGCAGCCCTTTTGTGCCCCCTCCCTCCCTTTTTGCTCCAGCTGCTGGAGCTGTTATCCATCCTTTCTTTTCGCCTCCGGGCATTCAAGGCCACAGCTGTTTGATCAGGTCATGGTCCCGTTCTCTCACACAAGGCAGCCTCTGCAGAGCCAGGGGGAACTGGCATGATGAACTGCTGCTGGAGAGATCAGATTTTCCTTTTTGTTTCTTTTCTACAAATGTGGAATTCCTCCCTGTTAGTCTGAGGGTCCGATGGCCACCAAAGCTGTGCTGTGGCTGCTGGATGGCCTGCAAGGCACACCCTAGCTAAAATCAACACATCTCATACTCCTTCTCCATTTGTTTCCCCCTCCCATTTACAGAAGGAAGAGCCTGGGAGCAATGCTGTGGAGTGGCTGGTCACACTATTGTTTCTTCAATCATGTTGTGAATTATAAAAGCAGATCTTTGATTTAGTGTGAGGTACCAGAAAACTTTTGGATAACCACTGCTGTATGATCTCATGCACACAAACCACCTGCTAGTGGGCTCTAGCAGCCATAAATTCATCCTGGGGATGCTTGGATAAAGAACTGTCTTCTCTGTTGTCCCAGGAGAGCTGAATTATCTGTATAAAATACCTATTTACTCCACAAAAATTGCCATTAAAATCTTAGCTTAGTAATAGTTTCCACTAGTAATTCCTGAGCTTTCCATGCAGATGTGGTACCTACATATCTACACCCTGCAGTCTGCTGGAACAAATGCAAGCATTATAACACTGAAACATAAATGCAACTGCTATTGTGCAGTGGAGACTATAAAAGATAAGAAATGGTAGAATGAATTCTTATAACAAAAAAATCCCCAACAACCAAGCATCAGGAATAGATAGCAATGAAGTTAGAGTCAGTTGTATACTTGTTTATGATTCCATTTCAATTCCTTTTTTTTTAAATGGATAATATAAATTTTGAGATCTCCTAACTTCCAGAGTTTTGATTTTGATTCACCTTTAACACATTTTTTAACAGATTCTACATGGAATCAAAATATTTTATTTTTTTTAAGTGCAAAAATAGACTCTGCTATAGTTTTTTCTGCTTCATTTTTAATTCTTTATGGATCATTTTTAGAAAAGAAACATCCTCAGTTTAACTTTTTAATTTTTTTTGCCTCCCTTTCCCCTCTTTCTCCTTTTTGCCATCACCTATAATAGAAAATCTAGTAGGCTTGTGCCATCTCTTTCCTTTTTCTCATTCTCACTCTGCAATTTCTCTCCATTTCTTCAGGTTTTAAAAAGCCATAGGGTGGCAAGGCATGAAAAC
Source organism: Pterocles gutturalis (assembly GCF_000699245.1). Lineage (NCBI taxonomy): Eukaryota > Metazoa > Chordata > Aves > Pterocliformes > Pteroclidae > Pterocles > Pterocles gutturalis. Next base: position 37,405 of record NW_010135973.1, on the reverse strand, counting down.
TTTTAAAAGTTAGTGGGCTGCAATATGGCCCAAGGAAAAAGCAGAACCCCCCTCTGTCTGGCATATTTCAATTCACAGTGACAAGGTGCAAAGAAAACTGAAGACAAGTAGTAATGATAATGCTGCTGCTGCTGCTGCTAAAGTAATTCCCTTTTGAATATTGCCAAACAGAAATAACTGCCATGGTTCAGAATGTTTCTCAGGAACACATTCCTCTTCTTTCGTCAAGCCCTAATACATGCATGAAGAAGAAAAGTCTGGCTTTTGCAAAACAAGTGTGTTTCACTGGAAACGTTAAGCAGTCTCGATGATAACACTGTACAGTGTCTTTAGAGACATGCAGGCCAAGAGACATGCCATCCAGAAACCGCAGCCCAAAGCACCCCTCATCTTTCAGAAAGATCTGGTAGACTTGGAGCATATCTGTGCCATAGAAGAAATACACCTGACCCTTTGCTACCTCCACCAACCCCATGCTGGCTCTGCAGATGACCTGGTGGAAATACAGTCAGGATGGCTGAACATGAGCCGGAAAGGCACGGATCCGGCACGGCTGCCCTGCTTCAGTGCGATCCCCATCCCAGAAAGCCCACCCAGTGCCTCCTCTTGCCCATCTCACTTCAGACCTGAAAAAAAATCGTTCCCAAAAGGGCACTATGACTACTAATTTTGTGCCTTGCCAGGAGTCAATATGGCACAGCGTGGCATGGTGTGGTATGCTGCAGCGTGGCAAGGTAGGGTGTGCCCACCGCATGCTGTGACAGCGGGTAGGGGCTCACTGTGGGTGGGAGCTGGTGGGCTTCATCTGCCGACCCAGGCACTGCACCCGTCATTGGCTCTAGACAGGGTGTCTGGGCGGATCAGATGTGTGAACACATCAGTTAGAGCAATCGCCATACTCTGAAGGACAGGCTGCCATTCCTCAGCCCATTTTTACAATGTGGCAAAATGGGGAAAGGGCATGTATATGTGTGGCAGCAAGAGAAAGGGAGAGAGAGGGGGGAACAGGCTTTCTGAACTTTTGCAGCATCTCCATTTAAGTGTTCAAAACCAGAAGCCTTTTATTGCACTTTACCTCAAACCTAGCAGAAAACTTCTTCCTCAGACACAGGTCTTGTGCCAGTTTTGAGATAGATATTCCATTTAGTGTTGGTTTTGGATGTGAAGCCTAATGTTGGCCTAATCACAGAAACTGAACTGCAGCTTTAAATTTGGAGAGACAACCAGTTCTCCTGAATGCTTCTGAATACTTTCAGCCCTTTGGATGAAAAATGCTCACGCCTGTTTTACCATTAGTCACTTGGAGTAGGACCGCTGGCTCCAAAGGACCAGCTAAACCCTAGCAGATACACAGCTGCTTCTTGAACATCCTTTACATTACATTAGGTCCCTGAAGAAAAGGTATTTATACAAATGTGCCAAGTGGCATTTTCTTTCATTCCAAACAAAGACGTGAGGTTTACATACGTGAAATGCATAGCTCCATGTGCCATACTTTTCCCAATGCATTTTCAGGCAAAATAACCTGCTGGATGCCAAGACTGCAAGTTGTTCAACAGAAAATCCGGCTATCATTAATGCAGGTATCCATCCTCCAGTGGAAACAGTTTCCATCAACAGCAGACAGTCGTGGCTTTTAATATAATTCAGTGGCAGGTAATACAAAGCAGTACTTTCACAACTGGAGCATGGATGAAAAATGACACCGTCCGGGAACATGAAAAGTAACAGGCCTGTGGGGTGAAGTTCTGACTGGCTTTAACTGGAAAACTTGTTTTCTCTTGAGCACACATGTTTGCCAACTTCAAATGGCACTTACTATTTTTGGTAAAGTTGTTGCAAGCCCTCACACATGCTTCATCCAGCACCGGTTCAATAGTATATGGTAATCATTTGGTATTAAATGCTGGCAACAGAGCCAGAAGGTTTCCTTCATGCATCCTCCTGCCACTGCCAAGGCAATCAAATTAATTCTGTTAACAGCCTGCCAAGTCAACTAGCCCACTAAACTGTCCCGTCTTAAAAATGAAATCGAGACATTCATATCAAACCCTGCCGTTTCCCCACCGAGTGTGATGGCTGGAGCCCTGCCAGCGGGAATGACTGCTATCATCATACGATGCCATGCGATGGCTCTAATGAGCTGACATTTCCTGTTGCTACATTGCCATGTCTGAAAGCCAAACCAAATAGTGTTCAACCTCTTTCGAAACCAGACGATGGCTTCTGACTTTTCCTTCTGCCTTCTGTTTCCTCACTTTCAATGTTTCTCCATCCAAACCTGCCTAGATAAAGAGGTCTGAAGTCAAAAACTGCTGCCACACCATATGGAATATATCAGACTGCTCTGCAAAATGAAGCTGTCTCATGTTGCTTCCCCAGCCTTCGCAGTCTGCTCTGCCAGCTGAACCATTCCCATCTTAACTAAAACAGGGGCTGCCATGAGCGAGCACTATGGGCACAGGTTGTCCCCACTGGCCTGACCACACCATTTTGCCCTGGGTCCACACCTGAGCTTGGTTTCATTCCATATATTTCTCTCTCCTCTGGCTGCTTATTTCAGCAACCAACAACAACAGTACTAGAAGGGAGGTTTCAAATACCCTTTCTGGGTTCTCCAGAGAATCGGTGCAGAACATTCAAGTTGCTGTCACTATTATATCTTTTGAGTCTCTCATAGTCACCATTTGGCACAGTGAAACGTTAATGCTTCTCTTTAGAATAATTGCCATAAGTTTTCCACCTGAAGTTTTCATCCACAAGAATACTGTTTTTGGGGGGGTCAAACCACCAGTGTGTGTTGAGACCAACATGGTCTTAAGCCCAGCAGTACTCACTGACGTAGACACATGTTCTGAAGCAGGATCACACCCAAGGAATATTAATGGAATTAAAAATTAAAGGTTCAGGCCCACCAGTTCAGAGCTAAAAAAACATCCATTAATCCTCTATGATCATTAACACACTCTTCTCAGCATAGTTAGTAAGATATTGGACAAATACAGGTGAACAAGCAATAAAGAGATGTTTTGCAAGAAAGAGGATGGAAAGTAGGAAGAATGGTCAAAAGGTGGGTGTTTTTTTCACCCATATTCAAAAGGCCACTAGCTACAAGGCAGTGTCATTTTCCTATGTTCTTATTGGCCAGGCTGGGATAGAGTTGTTGATGGGATGTTATCTACCTGCGCCACGCTGCTCTATTAAGACCATGAACCAAACAGGGGCCTGTTCAGCTGACAGCATAGTTTTCTCCATAGCCTTTACTTTTGCTCTCTGAATGGTATACAAATTTCATGCACCTCAAACTGTACTTGCAGACTTTTCCCTAATCCTCTGCACTGGTAGTCTTGGCTATCCTCCACCAAATTAAATATTAAGCCTCAAAAGTCTGTTACACGTTGTATAGGCTTGGGGGAAGCTCGTTTTGCTAGTGTGCAGGCTACTTGCGAGGTGCTGACGCTTATCTGTTCAGCTTGGTTTGCTCTCTTCTGCAGTGACACGTTTCATATTAGCAGCACTAATAAATGATTAAAAATTATTCCAACTATTTCTTTAGGCTAGATTGAATTCAAGGAATGAAATCTATCTACTACAGGGAAGTGTTTCCTCTGGCAGCGATGTGCCCCATACAGGGGTGGCACTGAAAAAACTTTGTAACAATCAACAATACTGGTAGGAACTGAGAGGTGTTTGCAATTTCCAACTTTCTGTGCCATGTCTCCTCTTTAGGGATGCATTAGGTGACAAAAAAAGACCATAAAAAACATGAACGCTAGGAATGAGAACTCTTCAGATTTTGGTAATTTATGAGGTTTTCAACACAGGTCTTTTTCCCAGAAGGAAAATAAGGTGGTAATGCCCCAAAGATATCTCAAATAGACTTTAACCTAAGATATGTCCTGTAAGATAACCTGTTGCTTCCCTGACAAACCTGGGATACAGAAGTCTGTGTGTTGCAGTTCAATATAATCACCATGTACAGCACATATTCCTTACAATTTTGAAAGTATCCACTTCATCCCTTCCCACATTAATATAGCAAAGATTTCCAAGGAGGCTTAAAGCATAGGGAAATTAATGAAGAAAATAGGTAATAGCATGGATAAAAATAATTTTATTCTCAAAGCGCTGAGAAAAGCTACTGATGCCACCTCTTGCTCTCCTCTCCACCCCAACCACTTCCCTTTGCTGGGGATTTCCATTATCGAGACAGTGCCATCTAAATTACAGTTCTGCATGGTTGTGCAGAACACAGCCAATTTTCTGCCTTTATGTTTAATTAATTTTGAATTTCTGAAATTACTAATTAGGAAAAACTCATGCTTCTCCTAGTTACTGACCTATTTTGTGTAACCTGCCCTGCACATTGTATACAAAATAGATGCAATATGCTGTGTAGTTTAAAAATAACTACATACTGCATCAGACGATCAGAGGGTCAATAATATTAATATACAGCCATCACTCTTTCAGGCTTTAATTTAAAAAGGTTTGCATAGCAAAAAAAGGTAGCATAACATAACAGTGTGCCAGGTATGTAATGCAAATAAGAACGCAGAGCTGGGTAAATCAGGGCATGTAGAATAAGAACTGCCCCAAATCTCAACAGGGAACAGAAAATCAGTTCAAGGCGAGTTTGCTCAACGTAGCCAGTCCTGAGAAGAGGTTTGGATTCTGTCAGAATAGATGTGTACATAAAATCTCCAACACACTGATTTTTTAATAGTTTGGAAATACAGCAAGGATACAGCATGATGTACGGTATCAGCTTGATGGTTAGCATTTCTGCCTCAAAAGCCAAGCAGGAAAGGATTTCAACCTTCTGTGAAAAATTAGTAAGAACTAATTGAACCTGTCAAATTATTTTGTTCATGTTTAGTTCATGCTCCCCATGAAAGCTGGCTCGAGTGCCACTGTAAGTACTTGAAGTGAGCCATCTGAAAGGGGTATGGGCCACAGATGGTACTCAGCACTTTGAAAAATGTAGTCACTCTATTAGATGCCAATACATGAGATCAGATCCCAAAAGTAGGTACCCAACTGAAAATTACATAAGAATCTAAGAATATTAGATTAATAAGTCTGAGATACACAAACAAGCAAATAAACCTGGCAACCTCCCCTGCACACCAAGAGCAAAACTCATCCTAATCAGGAACAAGGTGGATTTTTCTGTACACTGGAGGTTTCTTTGTTCCTTTTCTGCAGTTCTTAAAGTGCACGTATAACAGTGATTTCCAATTTAAAGACCTCCTTAGGAGTGTGTGTGTGTGTCTCATTTTCTACCTACTTAGTGGGTCATAAAATCCTCTCATTCCAGTTTAGAAAGAAACTATCACCTTCCCATCACAGCAAAAGTTCAAGGTTTTGTTGTATATGAGATGCTAGTATCAGAAATTTTTTATCTTTGAAGAGGGTGCTGTTTAATTTCTAACAATCTGGCATCCGTAATGTTAGACTCTATAAGAATTGGGTTTTGATGTGATAAGTAGTAAAGGACACTTAGCAATTAGCTTCAGGGCAGAAAATAGTTTTGGTTTAAGGGCACTATCACTTGAGGTACAAAAGGCAGTATTTAAAATATAGGAGGAATTATTTGCAATTATTACGTTAGTACAGATAATGTGTTTTTCAGCAAGTGCGCTATGATATATGTTACTTTTTTCTAATGCAACAGCTGGGTTTATGTTAGTTGTGTGCAATTACAAGAGGTGATCCTATGAATTACTGGTTCTCAGAGAAGTTCCAGAGAAGAAAACAGGACCTTGTGCTAAATAAATGCCCACAGGATCAGTTCTGCTCTCTTCTGACCATGAGGAAAGTGCATGAAAAAATTTCAAGTGACTTTCCATTCCTACGTGCATGATATTTGCTTTCATAACAGGCACATGTAGGCATACTGACCTGTTGCTGGAAGGACAAATACATTAACAAGAACAAGAAAAGGAAGGCTGCATTCTGCGATGCTGATGTATGTTAATCGATTAAGGGAACGTTATGTTGTTTCTGAATAGGCTTAGTGTCAAACTAATGCTTCCCTCAGACTCTGGCAGCATTAACAGCATGTTGTTGATAATATAACTTGAGGTCTCACTAACTTTGACAGCTCTGCAAGAGTATTTTGGAAGGATTTAGTGGTTTTGAATAGCTCATTTCACTAACCCATAAAGAAACACTTTCCTTCAACACAAGCACGAGTGGGTTTTTTTATGCTTAATAAGGCCAAGGTAAAGAAAACCCAACTGCATATTTTTAAATATTTTACCTTTACACAAGCCTGGGTTATACAGAGCACAGAGCCATATATATTCTTCCACAGAGAACGTAATAATATCTGACAAAATCTCAAGAACTGCCCAACTCACATATCAATTTTTTCAAGCAGGAGTACAAAATTAAAAAAATAGTCACAACAGAAGTGTTATTAGGGATAGGAACCCCACCATTAGATAAAAAGTTGCATCTTTTGCTCATCTGTAGGGGCAGAGAAGCAAGGGGAGGTGTAAAACTTCTGTACATCTCCTACAGAACAACAGTATAATATTAAACACTTTTTCTTTGAAGTGTGTGTGTAAAATCTGTGCCTATAAATGGTCCTTAAGCCATACACAGGGCCTACGTATGTACCCTAGAGATTTCCTAACTTACAAGATGATTGCGTGGGGCAAAAGAGAGAGAGTGAGCTGTAGGAGTGAAGGAATTCAGACTTTTCCCAATACTCCTGGTAAGGTTTTAAATGCCGCTGTTCTGTGGTGGATTTCTGATAATGTACTGGAGTCTCTGTCTACCCACTACAAAAAATCCCATGCAACTAGTGTTGAAAAGTTAGGTTGTCATTATTATTATTATAAAATGTAAAACAGCTTCAAAAATGCCTCAGTGTTTCACACCACCTTTCTCACATGAGATAAGGAACACTAGCAGACTAGAGACTGCTATGAAACATGCTGCTGCAGAATGGAATTAATATCTGACATCTGTCTCATTTACCTGAACAATCTACATCAACATCAAGAAACAAAAAGAAGTAGAAATAATTAAAAATAACCACCATCTTCTACCTCCTTGTGTGTCCTTGTTTCCTTACTCACTGAGGTTTTTTTGGTTGTTATTTTTCCATCTTGTTTAGATTAAAGGTCATGGTGACGTCCTGTCATCATCACAGTACTGTGCGTATGTGCCCCTAAAGCTCATAGACCCTCATCTCAATAAGAGCCTTTAAATGCTTTCTACTTGGCAGCCAAGGACTTTTTTTCAGTGGATTGAAAGAAGCAGATGTGTCCCCTTTTCCTGGGGCTAAGAGTGGTTTCAGATATTATCTTCTTCATATCCTGCCCTGTGCTGTCCCAGTAGATCTGGGATCCATTTGGAGCCCTGCGCTTAGTCATCACATTAGTCATAGACGACGACGAAAACATTCTGTTCCTGTTCGCTGGCCAAACACTAAATCCCTGCCCTGGAGGATACGCAATAAATACAACACTACTGCGCACCGAGAAAGCCCAGCTTGGCTGGGTGATGCAGGAAGTGCATCGTGTGATTAATAAACACATGTTAAATGCTTTTTAATGGTAAACTTCTGAAGCTGCAGAATCTATATTGAAAACCCCTGGTTTTCAAGCATGACCTTCAGAGGTGTTAGAATCGAGACACACCGAAATAGATTCCACCTCGAACTGGGACTGAGGAGCAGTGCGTGTGCCATTCCTCAGTCGCCTACATCGACACTCATTTATACTAGGTAAATCCAGTAAAAGGAAAAAAAAAAAGTTCCAAAAGCCATCAAGAAACATATTCTATTTTAATCACTGCGTTTTACAGAAAAAGACTGTAAGCAGACATAGTCAAAATGCAGTCTCCATAGCTTTGACCAAGCATAAACACCTAAGTGTACTTTCCCACTTCCAGTATTTTCTGTAGCCTTTAACAAATATCTTTAGTCATTGTTTGAAAATAAAAGGATAAGCATTGTGGTAAGACCTGCGAAAAGCTATCTAATTAAATGCCATTCCTATAAACCTGAGAAAAATCTGAAAAGTAAACAATGCCTCCATCAGAGAATTGTTACAACACTCCACTGTTATAATTATTTTAATGTTATAATATCTTCCCTAGCAACAGCTTATGGTTTGTTTAAGCTATATAAATTGTGAAGATGTTGACATTGCAATGATTCAGTGGATAATATAGTTGGGTTCTTGTTAAACTACAAGTAAAATTTAATCCCATTTCATAAATGACACCTGATTAAGCTTGCCTGGCACATCATCTGTCAGAGGACAGACACCCCGATACAAGAGCTGAACTGACCGAGAAAAATGACTGTACAGGACCAAAATAACAGCTGTAATAATTCATTCTTCTATTTCAGCTAGGAAAGGAGGTGACTATTCATGTCTTGCATAGACTTGAAGAAAGAGACTTTCCCAATGTCATCTAGCAGTACATGGACTAGAGTCCAGATTGCTAGGATCCTACACAATGCTCTCCCCATTAGGTTGCAGAGGAGACACTTCATTTCAACACCGTCGTTTACTTCTAGCAATGAATACACACTGTACCGTCTTGTTTTAGTGCAGTGTATTTTCTGTTTGTGTGTTTTAACTCTGGAGCATGTCATTCCACTCCCATCATCATCTACACATTACAGAACAGGTAGTTTGGTGTGTATCATTATTCACTTTCTCTTTCTTTGGACCCGTATTTCACAACAGTGTTGGAATTAGCAGTCCCTAAGAATTTGCAAAACATCTTATTTCACTGCTGAAGTTACTGCAATGACAGCAGCAGCCCGACTGCTGTATTCTCAGTGGGGCCCCCAAGACCCTGGCAGCTGGAGTGTGGTACATTCATATCACACTGTGGCTTTTGTAGCCAGGAATCAGGCTTGTATCTGCCCTCTTATGAAACCTCTTCTAACTGAGTCACAAGTCCATTCTCCTAAGTTTCTAGGGCCATTCAACCATTACAAAGTTGTGGTAGGGGTTTTCTACAAAGCCTAGCTAGGAAGGCATCTTTGGCTTTTGGTGGCTATCCCCACTGCGATGAAATTCATTATTTCCTAACAGCAACCAACCTGAGTCAGTGAAGAAAATAAAGCAATAGATTCCTTTGGAAGGCTATGAAAGCACACGTGATTACATGTAATCAGAACAACCCTAGTAAGATCCTCACACTTCTGCAAAATGGAGGTGCACTGAAAGAGGGGTGCAGGAAGAGGCAGCCTGCACGACCTCTATCTCTTCAACAAAGCAAGTGCTGTCTTTTTCCTCTATGCAGCACTAAAACCAGCAGATCTTTGTCACCCTGTAGTAAGAATCTACTTTATTACAAGCACAGATATGTCTTTGCTGTAGTATCAGTAATGCCTTATTCTGCTCCCCAGCTTTACCATCTGGAATTACAGTAGAGAGAGCTGAGAAGTTGCCATGGTGGTTGCAATAACAACCAACTGCTCTTCTCTGTCTGGGAGCCATCTGATCTGTTTTGCATTTGAAGCCTTTGCTGGAAGCAGTTATGGCTTTGTGAATATTATTGTGTTCTTAGTCATACGTTTATTAGATACAAAATATTTTCACTGAGCACTTCTTAGAACCATTATAAGGCACTTTAACACTTTTGTATGCTTAAACTAATCCTGCTCTTTGCCTTGTTAACTGTGCCTCCTACTATCCCTCCCCCCCCCCAGATGAAATAAAATGATTATTTAAATCTTGGAGATGAATGCTGAGGGTATCAGCAGATGCATTTTTGCTTCTCTACATTCTGTCTCAGGGTCTTATCCAAATCCCCAGATGAAGTCAATGCAACTGATTTCATTGCTTTGAAAGGGGTTTGGATCAGGCTTTTTCATGATCCTGGGGAAGTCCCTCTGCTCAGCACATGCTTTTGTGAAACAGGGATGGCAACAGCAACCTGTCTTCAAACTGTTTGCCTGGGAGCTGCCATATAACTAACTGCATGTTATGATGATGATGGATAAGGAAACATGTAATAGTTTGGCTATTGTTACTACAGGTTGGAAAGACGTGATTTTTGTTTACACTTTACTGTTGTTTAAAGTACTCCAACTTAAAAAATTAAATATCTGATGATGAATGATGTGTTTATATCGACTTTCTTTCCACCCACATTTTCCTAACACACAGAAATACTTCCTTAGTGCAGAAACACAGCATTAAGAGGAAGGTGTCAGAGGACAGGACAGCAGTTAAAAGTCTCTTTTGCACAAGGGGCTCTGTTTTGCAATTTTCTAGGGACTTGAGCCATGCCTCCAGCCCCATTAGAGGTACTCCAAACATGCATGGCACTGGTGGTGGCTGTGTTTGGGGCTGGCTGTGTTCCAAGACCACGCAGGGGCTCCTCACTGGTCCCAGAGAGGGGGTGAAGCCATGCTGGGCTAGCGGTGGCTGGGACAGGGAGCCTCGTGGCTGCTCCCCAGTGCAGGGAAGCCACGCACCAGGCGCTTAGCCACTGAGGGATTCCTGGTCCTTCCCCACCCTGCTTCTCCATGTGTCCCTGCCTGCTTGCCATGCTGCCGAGTCATCCGGCTTCCTTCATTTATTAATTTCTTCACGCAGAGCTCTCTAATCTCTGTACCAAGCCATGGGCGAGCAGCGGGAGAAGCAGAGGAGGAGAGGAGCAGGCTCTGAAATGCCAGCTCTCCAGCTATCACAGGAGGCGGCTGTGTCGTGACATGGAACGTTTGCCTATCTGTGCTTTTGCAAAGTTGTGTTCCTCGCTGAAAGCTTCATTCACACTTCCATCTGTCTCCCTCTCCCCCACCTTCTCTTCCCCCTCCCTTCCCCTCTTTCTGTCGGATGCTTCAAGGAAAATAAAATTTATGGAAGCAGTTCCAAGAGCTGTTTTCTCTGCCTTGGTGCTAGTCGGTGCATGCTCCTGGCTGGCTCAGCCCTCCCTTCTCCCTGCCCAGCTCCAAGACTCCTTCACCTAGCACAAAAGATAGATCATGTTACCATCCATCAGCTCCTTCTGGCCCCAGCCCCGGTGAGTGGATCCCTAAAGGTGCCAGGTACTAGCAGCTCTCTGCCCCCTGTGCCTCCTTTATAGGATAAAATTCCCTTCCCACGCTCCCACCCCGGGAAAACTGTGGATTTCAAGTCTGTTCTGAGACATCCTCTTCTTCTAAACCCCAGTGGCCATTTTTGTCTGGAGCTGGATCCCGATCACAACAGCAATTTCAATAATTCAGAGCTGTTCACCTCCTCCCTCCCATTGTCTCAAGCCCAGATCAAATCTGGATTTCAGGGACTGCATTTGCACTTGCATATTTATGTACTCAGACACCGTTCAAGGCATAGAGACCATGCCCTGTCCAGCTGTGAGAACTGGATTTGCTAGCAGGGTATTGCAAACACTACAATACAGGTGTTTACTGAGTGTCATCAGACATTTATAGCACTATCATAGTTGTTGTGATTGAGAATGCTTAAACAAAAACTATTTCCTTTATGCAGCATTAAATGTTTGCAATTATTGATATTTATAGAGGAGAACCCCAAAAGTCCTACTCTGATAATATTTAACATTCTGAAAAATATTTCAAGGAACAAATTCATAAAACAAACATTCAAAGAATGTGTTTGACTGATGTCGGTACAAAAAAAAAAAAAAAAGCTCAGAAACTAAGGTCTTGCATGACAGGAGTCAGCTGAGAGTGATTTTCTGGAGGTGAATCTGAAACCTGAAAATGGAGCAGCAATGCTAATGGGTCCTGAGCCCGGTGACACTCGTGGTGCCGTTATCAGGACTGCCAGGCTGAGAGATACAGCAGCAGTATAAAAACAAGTCCATTTTCAAGGTTTGTTTCTTGGCCTTCCCTCCGCGATGATGTCTCACCTACAACTTAGCCTGTGACTCATCCTTCAGTTATTGCTGCTGCCATTCTGGTCCAAATTGCTCGGAGGAAGGGAAGTACTGATAGAGACACTTTAGAAGATTAAAATAACCATGTCTGTGATGCTTTGTAAATGCTTCGCTATAAGGAACCCACTTTCTTCATCATTACTTTGTTATGAATTCACTTGTGCAACAACTTCTTGGAACAGCACAGTTTGTTTCTGGAAATGGGAATTAGTGACAGGAGATTCATTATACACAGGGAATATTTTCCTGAAAGAAAAGCTGTCAGGTCAAGTCAGGTTGTTATATTACTGTTTGTAAAACAAGGTGTTTACATACCTGTAAACTTGCCTTTTTTTTTTCCTTTCTGACAAAAATCACCTTTAGAAAAGTAGGTGGAAGCAGTTCTTGGCACTGGATGCAGAGTAAGAGCAGAACAGGCCAAGCTGCTGCGCTTCCCTGCCCCTTCCTCCTTTTGCAAGCTGCCAGCCCCCGTGCCAAGGTGCCCGGGGCAGCTGAGCACCCCAAACTCAGTAGCAAACCCCCCGAGCAACAGAGATGTGCAAATGTGCCGCAGGGAAGTGTGCACCCCGCTGCTGTCGGCAGCTCCCCTGGCTCTGCCTGCACCGCAACGCTGCCTGCGGGGATGGCACAGCCTCCTGCCTGCAGCTGCCGCTGCTCTCACGTTTTTGTGGGGTTCCATTCCCCTCCACGCATTGCTACCTCCTAGGAGGGACAGGAAACATGAAGCACGGATGCGTGACAAGCCAGGAGCATGGCTGTCACCAGCATCAATCACTATGTCTGTCCCCAGCTCCATGGGAGAAGCCCATGTTGTTGTAATGCTAATAATTAAGATACTCTTGATGATGAATAGAGGTGGAAAGAACTCACTGTGCTGTGTGTTGCTCCTCTGTAGGCAGATAGTCAACTGCTTTATCTAGATTATCATCTCTGAAGGAAAGTATGTCTAATTTGGCAATTGTGGTCAAAGTGTTTAGAGAATTCAGTCAATAGAAACCCCTGATGAAAAAAGAAAACTAAAAAACCAAACCAAACCACCAAAAAAAAAAAAAAAAAAACAGAGGGATGTAAGGGGAGAGCAAATCCCATTTGAAAATCTGTCTCTTTAAACAGAACCTAGCCTCTGTTGCCCATGGTGAATTCATAAGGACCGTTACTTTCTCAGCTTCAGAGTGTTTTGCCTCCCACAGGTAAAAGAAAGCAGACTTCCTAGATAAACACTATAAATTAATACAGAAATTAGATGCTCAAATCAGAAACAGGAAAACTGCAAACCACACAGGATCTCTGCACTTCTGCTTTCCTTACTCTGGGGCTGGTGAAGTTGGCACTGGATGCTCCCATCCCCTAATTTACCCTGCCATTCGCCCATCCCCAGGAAAACAACATGTGCGTTCAGATAAACACAGACCCACTCACAAGCCTAGGCAGACTATTTAATTAAGAGTTTCCGAGTGGAAACCGCACATCATTTCCCCAAATTAGAGCTGCTGTATCGGAGCTCTCCATCCTGCTTGGGGACCAGCAGCCGTCGGGAGGCGAGGGCCAGCTCACCTCCTGAACTCCCAGCCCCGTGCAAGCACGCCATCAACCATTCGGCTGTGCAAACACAGACCTGAGGCTCTGCTGGAAAAAAAAAAAAAAAAAAAA
>NW_010135973.1:19705-23838 GCF_000699245.1 Pterocles gutturalis | reverse complement strand
ATCACTCACTAAAAAAAAAAAAAAAAAAAAAAAAAAAAAAAAAAAAAAAAAGCTGGGTTTGCTGCTGGCCTGGCTCCAGCGAGGGTGGAGCGGGCTTTGCAAGCGCAGGGCTGGGAATGGCTGTCTCCTGCACAGCGAAACCTGGAGAGCGGCCAGGCTCCACTGGTCTTACTGCTGCTGCGGGGAGGAAGGAGCTGTAAGCCAGCAATTAGTAATCCTGCTACTAACAGGAAAGATCGCTGGGAAGTATAAATAGGGTCACTATTTATATGCGAGTTAGCATAGGAAGTCGTGTTGATTATGGGTTTTTTTTTCCTGAAAGCTGCCTGCGTAGGAAAGGACGCGGTTTGTGAGAATCGCAGCCCTCGGGTGCGGAAGCACTTTATGCACGGAGGCTTGGGGCTGTTTTTAGGGATTTACCGCACCAACATTATGCATACATACTCGTGCATTAATGAGCTCCATAGCATAAGTATGTAATCCTTTGGTATATACTGAGTTTTATGATTGTGTTGTGGTGTGCAGGGGGAGAGTCTTAACTTTCAGAGTGAACATTTTTTATTTTTCCTTCTTGTTCTAGTAGCATTTAAGTGTTACAACGTACACATAGATCACCTGCAAAGGTACCTGAAGTTTTTGAAGGGGTAGGAACTTTTCCAAGCAGCATGAAAAATAAACTCATGAAGGAACCATAAGGTAGTCGTCATAGGCACAGAATTAAGAAAAAGACAGTACATGCTTTAGAAAGGGGATTTGTTTGTTTGTTTGTGCAAATGGTACAGCAAGGAAATAGGACTCTAGAACAACTGTCTCGGCATCACTGAATGATCCAGAGGCCTGAGATGAACAGAAAATAAGGCCTAGAAAGTAACTGAATTTCTAATTTTCACTGACTGCACAAGTCTCTGTTGCCATCAGTCACCTCTGGGCCTCTTACATAGTTCCTCTGAAAATCAAAGGGCTGTACTGCCGACAGGTACAGTGGCCCTGTCTTTGGGAGCTGGACAGAAGCTGGGGGCTGATAAACTCTAAAATACAGAAAGTAGGAAATTTAAGGAGGTTTCCCCATTGCTATCTCTCTGTCCCCAGGAAAGAGAGTGGATTTCAGAGGGGTGAGTTGGAAAAGGAGCCATCAGAGCACAATTACGAGTTTCCCTGAGCTTGTACAAGTTAAGAATGTCAATTTATTAGTAATACTAAAAACAAACTACATTAGGTTAGAGGACAATGACAAAGCGTATCTCTTGGAACATCATCTCACACATATTTAATTACAAATATAAATTTGAAGTCAGTCTCTTAAATATACCAGCTATGTCCCTGCTGGAACTCACAACCATGTGTAGTTTGGCTGGTCCACCTAACCGCTGAATTAAAGGGAAAAACAGACATGCTGGGGGGTGCAAGAATTGCTGGTGATGACATGTATCTCATTGGGAGCAATGGAGCCTAATGACAACATAACATAAAGAGGAAATTATCTCTGACATGCCCTCCGCTTTCTTTAATGGCATATCGTTTCTGGTCCAAATTATGTTAGGACCTCAAGTGCTACTTGACAGTACCTGGAAGAGATGACCTTAAAAATTTGCCATTTTTGTCTTAAATAAATAGATACAGTTTCTTCAGTGATCCCCGCACTTCCTCGTACTTATTTTAGAGAGTGCTCCGAATCTGAGGCAGCGATATTCAGCTCTCAAGCAATTGGCAGGTTTTAAAGGATCATTGTATGGTCGCATGCTCAAGTGATAAATCTGGACGTGAGTTCCTGGCATGGCCAATGGGAATATGGATGTGTGCTGCAGAAGACAGGTTTACAGCACTGAAGCCTGGGAGAAATAACTACGTGAGCCACTTTGGATGAAATAATTATTAAACCTTATTGGGGTTTGAAAGTTTTGATTTACAATATGTTTCATTCACTGTTTTTCATTTTCTTGAACCTTTGGCAGTTTCTGTTTCCAGCTGGGGCAAGAAGCAAAGTGGTTAAAAGTGCTATGAAGAAGATTGTGAGAAACCCATATATTTTTAGGAGGGCATGCTGGCAGTCTCTGGGGAAACTGTTCTTTTGAGACACAGAGACAGCTTTGTCATATTTCTCAGGCTGAAGAGTAAGAAGCAAAAATTAAGGAGCTACAATATCTTGGGGGTTCATTCAAACTGAAACTCTTCTCCATGGAAGGGAAAGAAAACACCTGAGGTTCAGTTGTGTTTTTTCCAAGGAACTCTTGCCTTGATGCAGGGCATGACAGAAACTACAAAACTCCCATCCCGGGCAAGGATCAGAGAAAAACGAACCACGTTCCCTGTGTAATGCACTAGTCTGTACCTTTGATAATGATCACACACACCAGTATTGTGTTTTCCAGTTCCTCTGCACTGTACAAGCAGGAACAACAGGTTGGATGCAATAGGAAGGACTGCACTGATCGCTTTGCTTATACATTTGTGGGTATTTCAAACAACACTGAAAAGGGTTAACTTCCTGTGTTACTGTACACACTTTGCAATATTATTTCTTGGATTGTTAGAATATGCTACTATCTACATCAAAAATTGTCATTTTAAAGGCCCTAGTTTTCCTTCTGGGTAATGTGGTCCGAAGAGGGCTGCAAGAACTGAACCATGGACTCTTGCAAAGGGGAAGTAGGTAAAAGTCCAGCAAAGAGACTATGAAAAGATGTGTTCCCTTGTCAGACATATGGGACTTGGTAGGTGTTCAACTTCTGCCCACACTTTATGAAACATCTGAGACTGTTTGTGTGCTCACTGCAGCTGTGAAATGACCTCAGAGATTCCCGTGCCAGAGCTTTGCACCTGCATCCTACCCAGACCTCTGACCTCAGTGCCTATAGGAAAGGTGATGTTGCTTGCTGCTACCTTCTTGCTTTCTCATGTGGATTAGGAGGTAAAACATCCAAAGTTAGGCTTGCAGCAGTGGGACTATGCACTTGTTCAGAATTTTGACCACTATGTTCATAAATAACGTAAATATCAAAGAATGCAAAATATTGTACAGTGGCAACACCCATTACCCGCAGCACTGGCAAGGATTATACTATATAAACATTTATGTAATACAAAAATTCCATTAATTTAGATAATAAAGATTAATATACTAATCTAAAACCACACAGGCCTAAAGAGAGCTGGAATGTTTTTTTTCCATTAGGTCCTGGGGAAAAAAAAAAAAAAAAAAAAAAAAACAAAAAAAACCAAAACACTTTTGTTTTTAAATGCCTTGAATAGAAATTGCTTTTCAGGTCATTGTAAATGTAGAAGTTGAATTGTAGTTGCCTTAATGCCTCTTGTACAGAACACATAAAATGTGCCTATTAACTCCAGTAGTTATTAGGACAGACTAAAAAGAGTCAATATTCTGGTAAAGAAGAGCAAAGAAGTGGTGGAGATGGAGACCCTGAGTCAGGAGAGTGCCTAACGACCTCCCTGATGGTGGACCTTTGAGAGCACCATCCACTTTACTGGGACTATTCACGTACTGAAAGCTAAAGAGATGCTAACTCTCCTCTTTACTCCCCACACAGAAAACATGTGAAGGAAACCTACCCGGCCTGTCTGCCGAGACAAGAAAGGGGACAATCAAAAGGAAAAAAAAAAAATCACAGCATTCAGCTGTTCAGTGAAACTGAAGTGGCAAATACTCTCCTAAGATTAAGACTACAATAGATATGTCAGAAGAATAAGACACCTTCTCCTGGGGTTATGCTCAGTGTGCTAAAATGGCAAGAATTTCCCAATTTTCACTTTCTGATATCATCATCTGGGCTCAGGATGAATCCCTGACCACAGGAGCAAAGTCAGCCTCCCCCAAAGGCAGTGGCTGGTCCTCCCAGGTTGTTTTGCTCCCACAGACCATGACAAACCCATTATATTTAAGGAGATAACAGCGCATCTAACATAAAACACCTTAGGTCTCTCTCATGGGAGTGTACCCTGTCAATTCAGCTACGAAATTTCTCATTTCCAGCCACAACACAACTTGCATGCAAGTCAAGGAACTGAAAAAGAGGTGCGGGAGGATATAAGCAGCTTGCTGGATGGAGACTCAGCCTTCAAAATGAGGCCTGTCATGAGCTTTTTTTCTCACCCACAATACATGAACAGTTCATCTA
>NW_010135973.1:0-19694 GCF_000699245.1 Pterocles gutturalis | reverse complement strand
ACATACCATTTAATTCAACAGTTGCTTGTCAGGTTCCTAATTTTAAATACATGTGTAATGGCATGCTAGAGACTTCTCCTGGTCTTGGGACTGGGCACACATCTCACTGCCTTCCAGAATCAAGATTTAAAAGCAGATTTTAAGACCTAAAAACCATGCAATACAGAAAGGGTGTGGAATTAGGCTTCCACTTCAAGTGTCTCAGTAATGGAAGCAATGTCCAAACTCCCCGTCTGGTTTGGGTTATTTGGAAGCAGTCCAACATGCTAGATTATCCAGATAGATAGTGAGTTATGTATGTTAAAATGGGGATTTTAAGTAATATGATTTACAAATGGCAAGTACACACTCCTCTGGTTTCCCAGCTAAATCCCAGGAATGCATTGCTTGGAATTTCACAGAGCATTCATAAAACCCTCAACGCTCTTCTTGCATTCCTTCTTAGGGAAATACAGTGCTGAAGATCATTATAACACCCTTTTCAAGACTGATTTTACTACTTAGGTCTAATTCTGTAGAAAATAACATCACGTCACATTGCAAAACCATACTTTCATCACAGCCTTTGCACTTCATTAGTCTTCTCATTTTTGCACACCCTACAAATAGCAATACACAAAGACTGAAAACAACCAGCAGAGTGACAAAGCCAGATTAACACAGGTTTTCCCATCAAAATCCCAAAGCATTCAGTTTCAGGCTGAGTTTAATCCTAACCTTACAACCTCCTATAGTCACACCAGCGTCGGCTGCTTTCTCTTAGAAACACCCCCCCAGCCACTGCTGGAGACACAGCGCCTCAATGAGATTGTCTCTCTGCCGGGTATTGCCTGGCACAACAGAGCAGCAGCTATACCTTCCCTGCAAGGATAATGAAACACATGCTGTAACCTTTTACTGAAATGATACACCTTTCACTATTCTTCTATTATCAAAATCAAGTTTATAGGAATTTTATTTGGGAGTGTATCAGTTATCTCTGCTTGTAACATTAGCAAGTGCTATTAAAGATAATAGGTAAGCAGTTAGTGGTAACAGGGAGAAGGTGATAGCTCTGACTGACATCTTTACTGGCAGGGGACGATGGAGCAGTTTATGAAGCTTTTCTAGTGGTGGCTCAAAAAACAATCAAGATTGGCTCCATGATGTCTTGCCAAGAATGCGATGATCTTACTCTGCAACCTCTTCAGCTGGAGCCAGTGACATAGGAGCTTGACAGGAGGTCACAGCATTGCATCAGCAGACGTGCATGGACATATTTGTACAGAGCTGTCTATGGGGAAAAACAGCATGAAGTGTGCTGGGGGCATACTGGGAGGTGGCAGAGGATGGCTGCCGTAGGGACTGACTTCTGCAGGGAAATGATGACATCCTGCCAGCTATTGCAAGGATGAGGGAAGCACACCCCCCCACCCCCCCCCATGACACGAGAAAAAGAAAATGCTCCCTTTTCCACAGGTATTCCCTTAGCTCACAGTCCTTACTGACACCCAAGGCCCCCCAGACTGAAAGGTTGCCCAGCTCCTCCTTCCCCCAACCAGAATCTCCCTGGGAGGCCTCCAGTCCATTTCCCCTGCCATGGCAGGCAGGCACACAGGCAAGCAGGGCTTTCTCCTAACTCTGCCCTAAAACCTGGGTTCTCCCTCTGGGGACATGGGAGCGTTAGAGGCAGGTTTAATGCAGGAGCAAAAGGGTCAGTATATTTTCGAGGTGATCAGTATGGGCACGCTACCATCAGTGAGGAAGTACTCCAGTGCCTCCAGAACCTTTCTGGCGTACCTATCTAGTTAAAATTACTGCACTTGTCCGAGGCTGGAGTAAACCTCCATTCAAAGGGGCAGGGAGGGGCCCTGCTTTTCTTGCTCTCTCTTTATGGCCATATTGTTTGTGTTTTCTGCAATCTTCAAGTGATAAAAGGAGTATAACAATCTGTCTGTTGTCTCACAGCCAAACTGTCAGCTCAGCCAGTCCGGTAGGTCCGCATCCTCAGCAATTTTATGAAACAACTTCCAAGTCACACATATGAGATACAGGACACTTTATAAAGCAAAACCAGATCATTTCTCAGACTAAAGCCACCCGTGAAGTGTCAGTCTACAGGAATCATTTCACACATGTTTTAATCAACTTGTAAGTTACACTGGATATGTGGGAATAGTTAAATTTATAGAGCTTGGAGTCTGGCCCATTAAACTCTGTCTATACTGTTTTAACACTTCTAGAAACCTACAATCAAATTTGCCTTGGGTCATGATTAAAATGAATGCTCCTAGTTCCAGCAAAATACCCAGCACAGATCCATCGACGTGGACCAAAAACAAAAGATTCCCCATGCCGTCTGCAGGGACCACGGGGTTGCAGGACTGGGGAGCGCAGGGCAGCAGGGCTGTGCAGGGATGTCTGAGCACCCAGCCCACGGCTCTGGTTTGAGCTGCTGGTTAACGGACTTGCAGGAAAAAAACCCCCACCAAATGTGCCTGAGCAGAGACATGCCTTGCTATAATCAGCTGAAATGAGACCCAGCTGTTTGCTGAAGCCATCTTGGTTACTGACTGCTAATTTGGACATTTTCAAAGTATCTGTAAGTTTACTCTTATCACCAAAGTAGGGTTTTCTCCTGCATTTTCTCTTGGAGTGGATCTGGCTGATAGCATCAGCATTTGTGTGGCAGCATGGAGAGCTCTGCCTGTGCAGGTACTGCAGAAACCAGAGACAGGGGTTTTGCCAGTCAGGACAGGAATGTTTATTTAAATGTAAGGAGAGAACCAGATCTGTGGCTGCTATATCTGCAATGAGTCTCAGAGGCGTACCCAAGGCAAAAACTGATTTATTGAAAAAAAAGCATTGTGCCCTGTGAAATGGAAAAGGAAAAAAAAAACACCCCAAAACTCTTATGAAGAGCGTGCACTCCCCATGCTTAAAATGCATTTCTGGTTTCCAGAAAAGATGGCTCCAGCACGCACGCCTCAGGTTGCCCAATGACAGGCAGCCTTACCTGCTGAATATCAACAGGAGAATTTGCAAAAGTAATTACTGCAATTATCTTGTTACCTTGGCAACCACGTAATACATACTCAGGCTTTATTGAGTCACTGCCACTGACCCAAGTGGGGCTCCTGAGTGGAGCCTGCTGCCATACAGGGCAGAACATATATGTAGAATATATATCTTCCATATCTCGTTCTATATTATATATGTCTATATATACACCTACACATCTAGGCAGAAAATATTCTGACTAAATAGATTGATTTCTGGTTGTCTTATCTTAGGTACATGGCAACTGCAAATATCCAGAAATTACAAGAAAAATGAGAGAAGTTCCTGGGAAAGTTTGTATTAAGCTGACAAGTAAGAAAAAATATTTTATGTATTCAGTGAAGGAATGGGGTAACAGGAAACATAACAGAAGTCTATAAAACAAGGCTAATGATAAAAAAAATTATAATGAACCCATAGCTCTTATTCATCTCTTTGTGCAGTTCAACATGAAGAGGACCTGAAAATCAAAGGAAAAAACACACGTACACATTTTTGGTGCATAATCCCTTGCCACTTGCAATCTTGCACATACCATTGCAAGCAGTCTGTGCAGACCATGGCATTTCAGAAACACCATATAGTTACTATACTTGCTAAATCAAAAGCTTGCACAGGAAACGAGCTCTCAATGCACAAACTGACCATGTGGGAAAGGTCAGAAGGAAGTCTCTCCTTTCATGCCAAGTAAATCCCTCTCCAGCTACTTTTTTTAATGAAATACTAATTTAAAACTCAACAAAACCCACTTTTTTTTTTTTTTCTCTGTAATGAGGGAAAAGCAACTAAAAAAGAGAAAGGATATTTTAGTCCAAAGTTTTGGAGCTTACGAATATTTTGTTTCTGAAAATTTGGTCTTGTCTTACCACTGTGCCAGTCCCATCATACGTATGGTGATGCCTACAGAGTTATATTTTTTCCACTGGTGGTGGGTGAAAGGCTTTTTTTATAGACAAAAGACACCAAAACATTTGTATTGAATACTCAAAGGAGATAAATTCAGCCTGGTGTACAAACACTACACCTAATTCACATCTGACTAGAAGAAATACCCATTTTCCTTCAACTGTCTTCTTTTTTCACTCTTGCTTGCCTAGCTTTCTTTTATTTTTAAGTTGCAGAAAAAATACCAGAAAAAAAAATCAACAAATAACTTTGCAAGTAAACTGGAATAATTTTGACTATCATCTTATTAATATCGCTAGCCTAAATTAAGCAAAATGGAAGAAATGCTTCTAGGCTTGCTGCATATATTTTCCACCAAGCTGGTAGCAGAGGAGAGCTGGGAGCATGCACAGGCGTCGAACAGGTAGAAAGCTTGAAAACCAGCTGCACTGTGGCAACAGCTATAGGGTACAAAAGTAACAACATTTCAGTGTGTAATCACAACAAATTATTTTTAATCACAAACAGATGGCATTCATAATCAGTTTCCTAAAGTCAATCTAACGAGAGCCCCAGCAACTCCCAGATGAAGAATTACTTTAGAGGGCAAGGGAATACCTTTAGGTCAATTTACATACCTTGGCAGCAGCATGCAAGCCAATGGGGATATCCAGAAGGAAATAAGGTCACACATTGGCAGGGCAGCAGCTGCATTTACCAGTTTAAACAAGATTCGGTTGCTGAAAGTCTCCATCTTAAAGGCCAAATCAGCAACTCATAGACCAAGCTATGAATCTTCAACTCAAATGTTATTTCCATCTGAACATATGGATATGAAACCTGGATGTCCCCCAGAGGCACACAGGCAGACAACTTAAAGCTTTTGAAAGAAAATGCCTCAGAAATGCTAAACGGAATGAAAATATGAAATGGAATGGATTTGTAACAAATGTCAGGAGCTACCAAGGAGCTCGATAGCTCCGTACCTCTGCCAAATTAAATGGGTGCATTTGGGGGACATGTCAAGAATGAAGGCAAACATCTGCCACGTTAGAGATGCCAGAGGGTAACTGGAGGAACCAATGCGCAGGGCTCACCACATGGCTCCATCAACCATGCTCAGCAGATGCATGAGAGCAGCACAAGGACAGACGTGCAAGACAGCACTGCTTGCAGCAGCAGCTACTTGGTGGTATAGGGTAGAGTCTGTCAAACTCTTATACAACTCTTCTATCAACTGATTAATTGACCAACCTAACTACCTCCTCACAAGACATGATACAATGTATATGTATGATATTGGTCCTAGTTAATATAAGGCTCCTCTACTATTTGCATATTGCTACAGTAATGAACTCAAAGCTTTGCAGGTGCCATATAAATGAACAAAACTTTCCTAGACTTTTTTCCCCCCAAGGACATTTTAGTTAGACCGTGTTATGCTTTTTTGGGATGTTACTTCAGTCTACATGTTCCTAAAAATATTAATGTTGTATCAAACTGATATTAGAACTCCTGAGTTTATAATTCATTGATGGGAAAGAATCATTTTTTCAGAGTGGATTTTTCTTAATCATGGGAACATATTTTTATAGTCTTATATTCATGGGAACATATTTTTATAGTCTTATATTTAAAAGAAAACTTCTGCCTTGTAACCCTTAGTTACTAAAAACATGGATAGACTAATATCTAGCTCTTCTCCTTATCAATTTTTTTAAACAATTGAATTCATGCTCACAAACACCTTCAAGCAGCTGAGGTTGGGACAATTTCAGTGTGAGTTTCCAGGTTCTGCAAACTCTGGGAATACATCTTCCCCCAAAGAACCGAAGCCAGTGCTGCTAAATGAGACTCCAGAAGCAACTTTCCACTGAGGTCCCTGCTCTGTGTGGGGCAGTTTCCTACTGCTCTTTATGCAGATGTACACATCCAACCTCACTGGATTTGGGGTGTCTAGAACACAGGCAGCTCTACTACCTACCAAATGTGACGGGTAGGATCTCAATGGATTTAACCCATCACTACCAATAACAGGTAGTGAAAAGGCTGCTTTCCAGGTGGCACAAGCAGGCTGTTTGGAAATCCTTTCCTAGCATGGCTTGTTATGACCGAGGGAAAATATTTCACTTGTTTTCTGAACTCAATGTGAGGGTATTTCAGATGCTATGAGCAATCCACTATATTGGACTAGATGCACAAACAGCAGGAGATAGCTCATATTCAAAGGAGAACAAGAGAGAAAATAATGAATTACTGGAACGGCGCTGGCCCCTTCAGTGAGAACACCAGTAATCTAATGAAAATACTGACATTAATGGGAATCCACAGGCAGAGTTAGACATAGCTGTGGTCTCCACTACTGTATCACTTTTCATGATGTTTTATTTTTGTTTACCTTCCAAAACAAACTACTGTAACTAATATGTTTAAAATAATTAAGAAGAAGACAGCCAAGTTCAAGCAAAGAATGGCCTCTGAAATTCACGCCTTTCCCAGCTGGAATGCTTAATTGGACTGGAGACTTCTTTTCTGTCCCTAATCAGATAGGAAAGCTGGGAGAAATGAGCAGGAGCCCTAATTATCACTGGTATAACTTC
This sequence comes from Pterocles gutturalis, assembly GCF_000699245.1. Taxonomy (NCBI): domain Eukaryota; kingdom Metazoa; phylum Chordata; class Aves; order Pterocliformes; family Pteroclidae; genus Pterocles; species Pterocles gutturalis. The sequence goes on along the minus strand of NW_010135973.1, from coordinate 13,170 downwards.
ATGACAAACAATGTGCTTACACAAGGGATTAATTTAATGCATTGTCCTTTCCTAATCATACAATTAGCAACTAAATAACCAGAACTAATATATTTGTATATAAGTGTGTTTGTGCATACATATAGATGTGCGTGTATGAGAACGTCATATATGCCACCCTGGTCACTTCTGTAGCTGGAGGTTGTGTGTGGTGCCCTGAATCCTTCTGATGCTAAGTATCTTTGGGACAATCTCTCTTCAAGTGTCAAAACAGCTTTCGTGGTCTGTCACTGCGCTGGAGCTGACAGAGCACAGACCCTGCCTGGGAGGAACACAGAGACAGCTTTCTCAGTGAAAGGTCTGGGACTATTTTGCAACCAAAACTGCTGTACCAAACCTGAGGGCTTTCACTCCATGGGGAATGCAATTGCACAGAGTGGTACAAAAACACCGGTGTGAAGACATGGCCGTGCTGCAGTTCTGCAAGACTGACTCAGGCTCCTCACCATGTCAGGAAAGCCCATCCCATGCACACATTGACTCTGATCCCTCAATCTCACCAAGAAAAACCTATTCTTTGCATGTTCTCCTAATTACACCACAGGGAAGGCCTTGCTCAGCATGTAGCAGAATTCAGCAATTCAGCCTATTACATTGCCTTCAGCCTTCTTGCTCTGGGACAAAAACAGAGCTTCCCTTCTTGATCTACTGGTAGTGGAGGCTTCCTCAGGTTTGTGTCTCTGATTCTAATAAATCTGGCTGCCACCGCAAGGAGAAGAATCTCTCAGCCTCTCATCAAAGGCTCTCACAGCTTTCCATCTGCCCAGCTGGCACTATGCTCTTCTGTGGTGGTTCTTACATGTAATCATGACATGGATCTGCTAGTTATAAAGCAGTGTTTATTCCTTCTGGATCAAAAATTTGTTTTAAATCCAAGGCACACACATCTCTTCTTCCAAAAAAAGCTGTATGCCATCTCAGTAGTTAGCAACCTGGTTTTTGGCACTTTGTTAATTGTGTGTCAGTTTCTCCCTTAAAAGCATTGACTTTGTTTCCAAACAAGTGACCAAGTAAATTCATAAAACCAGTCAAACCCAAAACAAACAGGGAAGATTTCCTTAACTGAAGATTGAAGGCTCTAAAATGAGCCCCACGCTCAAGGTAATGCTTTGTACTGCTGAAAGAGACTAACCAACATGCAAAACCAGCATGCAGCAGAAATGCATTTCTTTCTGTCAACATTTCTTTCAAATTTTAAATTATGGGACACACACAAAAGATGCCCTGCACAGAACCTAAAGAAATAAGGGAAAGTGTTGACCTTGGAAATGTAACACTCTCTCACCACAGTAAATATATTCTCTTCTACAGCATAATCACTGTTGTCTGAAGTCATTTATCATTTGAAGACTACCTCACAGCACTGACAAATACTACATTTCCCATTTACTTGTAAACAAACTTTTCTGCTATTCGTAGTTCCTGAGTGCTTTACACAGTGGTTACAATTAAAGTGCCAGTTACCACACAGGTACCAGAATCAGTCTCTCATTCTAAAAATAAGCAAGTACTGCATGGCAGCTAAAAGTTTAAAGAGCAATTTTTCTAAAATAGGCCAACCATGCTTAGATTTGGGAAAGGATGCAACTAATTTGAAATATTTACTTTTTTAAAAGGACAGTAGAAAAGATGAATTTTTCCATTTATCAAAGCTGAGAGTGAAAATCTGATTTCTATTGCTTTATAAGCTATGTAGCAGTTATGCTAAAAAGGTATAACATATCTGTGATATCATAGCTTTAGAAGAATCACAACAGAGCTTTACATCAAAAGATTTTGTACCATTCAACGCTAAATCTGCAATGATAGAATACAGCAATATAAGGACTCTGTAACTAAAAAGGGATTCAAATAAAATATTGATAAATCCAATGTGTCTCCATACATTCTCCTAATTCAAATTGGACTTGTGTTTGCATGTTTAATGCTGTGAAGTTACTTGTTATAAATGCTAGAATTTACTTAGGTGTCCTCTTCTGAGGGCAGGAGTCTCCAAATCTGGAAAGCATTCAGGTTTCACAAAAGGACAAGAGAAAACATTCCTGACAAAGCCTCCATGCTCCTACTTGATTTGAATTTTGAATTGTGTGTTGCAAGCTGCTGACCTCTCTGAGCAAGACTTTGAGAGTGTGGTGCACACTCAGGTAGCTGTTCCTTGGTACGTGATGAGTTCTCCACTGTTCTGCCGAAGGCACGGCGGCAGGAAGCCCTGTCCACCTCGTGGGAACTGCTGCAGCATCACCTATCCGGAAAAATCACTAATAGAAAAATATTAGGAGAATCTGTTTCTTAAATCTGTTTTTAAAACTTCCTGTATTACTAATTTTTTTTCTTTGCAGGCTTTATCCCATGACCAATTTTGGATGTTAATGGTTTGCATTTTAGAAAACAATCTGGCTGGTTATTTATGCCCTATATCTCTGTTTCAGTTATGTATTCAGCAGCTGGAGTCCATATGGAAATGTTAGGCGTTTTAACTTAGTGAAGACCTTTGCAGATAAGAGATAGGAAATATGATCTTTTTTTTTCCTATTTGGTTCCTAATCATATATCATTAAAGAGAAATAGATATAGAACAGGATATTTTTCCTAATATTATGATTTACTATATCAATTTCAACAAGCCATTTGGGCCCTGGCTTAGGAAGCGAACAAAGAAATGTTTTATTTTAGAGTTGTGAGCAGGAACTAATGGGACTGAAGGTTGCACTACCAGTTTGAAGGAGCTCGACCTTGAACAAGACATTCTTCCTGTAGGAAACATCATCTTTTCCACTTTCCTACCACCCTCAGAAACATTTCTGCCTGGGAACCAGCTCCTAAATAGCCCTTCCACCACCAGGAGTTACACGGGTTTGCTAGTACACACCAATGCCGTACTGAGGTTCTAAATACCTAAGCAAAGACATACTGGCTGCTTTATTTGAGTGGCACATAACAGTAGCTCAGCTGGCCATACAACCCAAAGAAGTTTGTAGGCATCCAGCAGAGACCCAGAGGACCCATCTGCCTTCCCAAGAAGCATCCCACCATAAACACAGTGATTCCTGCCCAGCCCTGCTGTCTACACTGAGAAGAGAACATGGCAGCACTGACCCTGTTTATTTGCAAGGCTCCCAGAAGCACACAAGGTCTCCTACAACAAAGGGAAAAAAGTATCTAAACCTTGTCCTGGAAAGCTAATAATCCTTGTAAAGACACAACAAGAGACAGGGTGAAAGGCAACAGATAACGTCAAAGACAGGGAGAGTCCACGAGGCAATTCAATGAGCAGGTTTCTGGTGGGAAGGGAGGAAACGTGTATTTTTACTGATGCAATAAGACTAACATCAATACAGCGCAAGGGGCCAGCAGAAGGTATACAATAGGGCCTGTATAAAACATGAGTGGTTGCTAGGGATGGGGACTGCCCTGGGATAGATTTCACTTCTCATGGGGGAAGTTAAACGCGGGTGTTGCCAGCAGGAACGGGACCTTGCCTGAAGTATCAGCAAGGAACACTGCGGCCAGTGAAACCAAGCAGACATCGGAGGAAATGTATTTTTCCATCCTGGAGTCATTTATTCTCAGATATCACAAAGGTTTGCTTCTCATGGAGCTAGAATATTTTATTTCAATGAAATATCCAGGCTGTTACAGTAACCTTCAAATCCAATCTTAGGTGGCTTTATCAGGGCAACGGAGTACCCTGACTCCCTGATGAGACTTGGGGCTTGGTCAATAAAGGATGCAGAGGATAGGAAGAAGTGAAGCAGAGTTTCATTTTATTTTTACCTCAGGAATGTAAATTAATTTCAGTTTCCAGCTAACTATCAAACATCTGTACGTTCCACTTCCTTGAGAAGCTGACAAAATAAATTAATCGTTAAAAGCCAGAAGAGAATGAGTCTGTCAGACTCATTCTCATCTGGGGATCCTTTCCTGGTTTACTCTCTGCCAAGCCATGATTGCAAAAGCAATTCCTTGTACCCTTGAATAAATGCCACAGAGCTGTTCCAACAAGTGCAACCAGATAAATTGACGTGAATGTTCTGCATTTAATACAGTTGATAGCTGTGTATAAGAGAGCAAATGCCACTACTGGAAGTGCAAGGCAGTGATGGAGCCGACAGGAAAATCAATTACAGAGCTACAGTGAGGCAGTGGAAAGAGAATGATGGAGAACTTGCAAATTAAAAAAAATATATATGCTAGAATTTCAATTGAATAACCATCTTGCACCTGCTATGCCTACACAGAAGAGGAATAGCTTGTGCAAAACCTCCTCAGTGAGAAAGAATGAATATGAAAACCATACCCTGATACTACCAAAACTTTTGAGGCCAGATGGAAAAATCCATGTAACAGTAAAGCACATAGCCGGGTCTGCTGGCTTTCAAACGTAAAGAAAACAAGCTGCACATCAGCTTTGTTACACTTATAACAAGCAATTATTTTAGGCCAGTTTACCGCAAACAGCTGTAAGATGCTGCCAAAAGAAAATTGTGAATGTCATCACAAATCCTATGCTTTTAAAACCGTAAGCTTTTCCGACAAATTCAACTCTGAGGAATCTGAATTCACGTAGCAGTATTTTTCAATAGCAAATGCTTACTCAAATACACTATTTGCTTTCAGAAATGCAGAAACTGCTGCACGTAGATGGCCAAATATTTCCATATTTGTGCAAGTCTGCGTCAAGCCCATCACTTGTTTCAGGTGAAGAAGAAACCTGCAGAAATTCAAAACAAAGTTTTTCACTTTTCCTTTTCAGACATCTCGTTATGAATGTTATCTGAGTCATACACACAGAGCACGCACGCAAAGAGAAGATCAAAATGGCAAGGGGAGGTGGGGAGAAAAGAAAATGTTTACTTTGGGATGAATTAAGTATTTCCTTTGATCTGTTAATATCTTCCATAAATATAGATATGACAAAATGTACTTGCTGGAACCAAGTGGACATTGGTATTCTTTTTCCTTTTGAAGAGGAAGAACCAAGTCTGGATATGAATAAGTGTGAATACTGCTTCAGCATGAAATACTTTGCTTTCACAGACAATTAGGTGTTTTCACAGCCTCAGGGTATGCCAGGGTGGAATTGTTCCCTGCCTTGTGGTTTCAAATGGTGTGTCCAACTGATTTGTAAGGGGCCCAAGTGGCAGCATTTTCTACTCGCTCTCCTTAGCACGTTATTCCAGAGCTTCATAATTTTCAGCACTTGAAAGTTGTTCCAAGAAGCCAAGCCACATGCTACCTCATTCAAATCTTCACAACACATGCACAGATGGAGGATGAGGAACCCCAAGCCCATAGCTAAACTTAATATTAGAAGAAAATTTAGGAATACAGTAGGGTAAGTGAAGGAAGCTACTGCTGCCTTATTTATGTTGCAGAATAAGGACAGATGGGGTAACCCTTTCCAAGGGTGACACAAATCCTGGGATACCCAATGACCAGGGTGTAAGGTCTTGACAATTCTATACCTTTCCTAATTAAAAAATCCCCCTGCCCAAGTCTTGTCATCAGAAAAGCTTCTTGCCCTTCAGAACTTTCTAGAAATATCAACCACTGCCTCTTCACCTGCATATAAACATATTTATTCAGTTGATAGTTCTGCCCCAAACACAAGCACTTCTGTCATGCTTTCCTGCAGAGACAAGAGGGGAGGAGGGAAAGGAGCAGAAGATGTCCATGAAGATTTTTCAGCTTCGTCCATAAATCATTTGGTCACCTAGGATCCACATGATAGAAACAAATGGAACATCAAAGTGATGAGCCACAACATTCATCAAAGCTCAACTTTCTCTCTTACTTAGCTGTGAACACCTTTGTGTATTGCATCAAGTTCACTGATTAATTTAGGAAAGAAGTATTACTCTACTAGTACTATACTATCTACATTTGATAGAATGGAGAATTTGGAACACAACTTCTAGTAAAAACATTTGTCTAATTCTTCCAGTGACCACCTCTATTCTGTGACTCACAAACATATAGAGGAAAACACCTTAGCTTTGTATAACTGAGCTTTCTGCTTCAGTGATTTCTCCATTACTTGGGGTTGCCAGATCTCCTACTGCTTGGCAAAGGCAGAGCACAAACATAAGAGACAGGTAAAGAGCTGCTGACAAAGTACTCATTCAGCAGATGATTTTAGTCTGATATAGCTCTGGTTGCCTGAGTCTGTTTATTTCTGATCTAAGGGAGGAATCTGTTAGCTGAACAGGGAACACACACTCCTCTCCCAGATTCCTGCCACAGATCCATCAGAGGGATTTGTGTTGTGATGATGCAGCAAGGTGTGATGTAGAGCTTCAAGAAGATGCCTGCAGAGCCTGCCAAGGAACATGACCTTTTTTTCCTGTCTGCCAGCTCAAGGTTCATGGAGGACACCTTTAAATTGGAGCCAAATGTTCCTGTTGCAAAAATGAAGGATCCAGTAGGCCAAGACAATTGCCAGACAGGTTTGAGCTGCTGATGTTCATGCTGATGCGGGGAGGGAAACACTCACAGCTCGTTTTCTCAGGTGCAGAGAAAAACACTGCCATGTCACCCATGCATTTTCCATTTTTTTTTTTTTTTAATCATGGGCAGTTTTGCAATACGAAGTTTGCAGAGTTGAAATAATACTGAAACAAAAAAAACCCTTCTTTGCAAGGTAATTTGAGCTCCAAACTCAGTTTGGACTTGATGTTTGCAGGCCTGTTGTGTTCATTTTCCTGCTACGTTTCAGCACTCTAGCCTTCTTCGGAAGAATACTCATGGAAAGCAAATTTCAGGTAACAGCTCACTTTGGATTCTATAGTTGACTTTAATGCTTACCCTTTGCAAATCTCATTACAGCAATTAGTTAGATAGATGGCAGAAGAACTAAAGTATCCCATGGGGGAAAGCCTAGGTCTAGTGAAACCTGGGTCGTATTTGTAATGTGACAAATAAGACAGCTGCACATTTCAGTTATTTATGACTGGCAAAAAGATGATTTCCACTCCCAAGAAATTAAAGAAATAGCCAAATAGCAGGTGTGTCTAATTCACTTGCAATTTGCAAACAGGAGAAAAGCAGTAGCTGTTTACTGTGATGCAAATTATCAATCTACAATTCCTGAGATGCACAATTTATATGACTACTTGCTTTACAGCTTGTAAAGTTGTCAGTGAAAAAGAAAGCAGCCCTCTTCTCAGGCTGCATTAAAAACCTTTCAAAATGTAAAAGTGTTGTGAGAAGTTGCTGTGTTATTGTTACAAAACTGAATTCTGTATTGACTTAAAGGGTCAACAAGAAGCATTTGTGTGTGGAGGAAGACAGGAATTATGGGAGGGAAAGATGGCCTATTCATTCTGATATTTTGTTGCTATCATTTCTAAAAATTAAGAAAATTTAAATAATTTTTCTTTTTCAAGATCATCTTTAATCTTGGATTAAACTTGGGACAAGTCTTGAGATCATTTTACCCTAAATAGATTTTCTCTGTTAAAACCCTTTTTCCTGTACTATGTGTTTCAGACCCTACTTTTTTGTGTCATCAGAGGATTAAATAGAAGTAATACAGAACTTAAAGAAAATACTTGGTCATTTAGTCACCAGTAACGTTTCTGGATGAGATAATTAACTGGAAGGCATTACGGTTTTCTCAGAGGAATCTACATCTGCGCACAAAGCAGTTGCCTGTCTAAAAGCAGTCTATCTCACTAGTAAATCACTGTGCCCACTGTGAAGGGGCTTCAGAGGACAAGTGGACAGGTAAGTATGGGCTATAAACTGACAGTTCAGATAGGGTTGTTCCATTTTCTTTTCCCCCAAAGCCGAGTTTGGATGTCATTATGGTTCAAAACCAGCATTGAGCAGGAGCTGGCAGCTGGCTGCACCACACTGGGTTGCTGGACCGTAAGTCCTCTCAAGGTTTCATACTCCAGCACTGTTTTCCAGAGCACGAAAACAAGATTGTCAACCTAGATGCTTAACACAGAAGTGCAGTGTCTCATTTTGTAATCTCTTAACTTTATTGGCTCTAGGGAGGAAGGGAATTATTCAGAGAGGAATTGTGTAAGTGCTGTCTTTGTCAAACATGTGCAAAATGAGAAATAAACATTTAAAACAGCTGAAGGGCAAAGAAGGCACTGCCAAAAATCCTTGTTGGAAAGATGAAAATTAAATTTAAACCAAGTGCTACTAGTGTTGCAAAAGAACAAGAAACAGAACCTTCTTCTATACACAGCACGGGAGCCACAATACAAAGCCGGGGCGGGCAGGGGAGAAGGTGCCAGCAGCCATCAGCACAGCCATGCTGGCCGTGCCGCAGCAGGAGCACGTGTGCAGGAAGCCAAGCACCAGCCAGGACAGACCTGGGCAACCTCCACAACAACATCCCTTCCTATCCACCCCTTGTGCTTCCATCTGCTGGTGGTGGCCTGGGTGGCCCCATAGTACACCCACCTTCCAGCATTCCTCCCGCTGGGGCACCTCAAGTGCCTCTTAAATCAACATTTGGAACAGAACGGAGCCTTAGTAGAGCAGAACCACCTGGCTCTACTTCACAGCAGTGGATAGTTAGCCCAAGCTGTAGGATGCACCAGACCAAAAACAGTTCCTCTGTTTCCTAAGAAAGTTTTGTGGCCCCAAACTGAAACACACAGTGAGGTCTGAGACACAAACAGTGCAACTGTGAAGCACAGCACCTTTTCCTCCACAGCTCCCTGTATGTCTAGCTGAAAAAGTTTTGTGGCCCCAAACTGAAACACACAGTGAGGTCTGAGACACAAACAGTGCAACTGTGAAGCAACTGTAGCACAGCACCTTTTCCTCAACAGCTCCCTGTACAGCTAGCTGAAGGGCACATTTTAAATAATGCCTTTTGGGGGTGTGTCCACCCTTCTGCAAATCCAGAACTGTGGGCCTATACCTTGAACTTCTGGTCTGCCGAAGGGACAAGCACCCTGCACCTTCAGGGCTGCCAGGTTCTTACGCTTGAAAATCAGATGGGCAAGTCCTTGCAAACCACGTTAAACTCTGTGCTTGTGAACGAGCCTGGCAGGGTCAGCACTGGGGAAGTGAGAGTTTGCCAAGAAGATTGGGGTGGCTGCTGGGATAACAGCAGGGATCTCCGGAGAATGGTCAGTTGCATGGTGGCAGCACAGATCGCTGAGGCCCAAGGTAATGACCACTTAAGTAATTTTTACTGTTGTCACATACTGTAATTTTAGGTAATTTTGCACCTGACTAATCACCCAGAACTTCAGAAGCCTGTTTTGCACCTTTGGCAAGACTAGAGTTTACAGATTCTCGCACATGAGGGTCATGTTCTGAGCAAAACCCTGGTTCAGGAGGAGTCGGACTGGTGATTTTATACAAGGAAGTTGAATTTCTAAATTAAGCGAAAAGGTGGAGGTACCAAGTGCCCTGTTTGTGGAGGGCTAACAGAAAAGCATCTGCACTTCAGGAAAGGTTGTTCTATACCATGCCTGCCATCACACCTTTGTGCACAGTTTACTACAGGCTTGATTGCAAAGTAGATTATAATTAAGCTAAGGGGGAAAGTTAAGGAAACAAAGGGCATGGCTGCTTAGAGCCCAGAGGGTTGCCCTGGCAGATCCCTGGCCTGGGATGCTGAAGAGCAGGACCCTTTCCCCATCTTGTAGAACCAGTGCAGCTCCACAGTAAACAGTGTGTGGCAAGGAGCTCCTCTCTCGGAAAGAGAGATCTGCACTTGCCTTAGAGCCTAGAATTTGCTCATCCCATCTGATTTTTGTCTACTACTTACAGGGATAAAGAACAGCCAAGATGTAGTTTGACCCTGCTGCTGGTTTTTTTATTATTATTACAAAATATCATAATATCTTCATCAGCAGAAGGAACAGGGTGTTTAATTTCTTTCTCTTATTCTTTATGGAGATGGGCCTGAGCCATGACATTTGGATCGAGAATCCACATTGAACTTTTTCAAAGCTGAGGGCTGTTTGGATGCGGGCTCCGACACAGCCCTCCCTCCTAACGCTTCACCCTGTATGCTGCCAGACATGTTTCTGATATTGCAAAAGGACAGATTTAAACTGTGCTTGAAACTCATAATGAGAAGTTGGGGTATGACATCTCCAAACAGCAGCCATCTAAGCTCAGGAGTGGTTTTCAGGTTGTGTGTATAATCCCTGCCCTAGCATATGTTTTCTACAAGTACCTGACAAGCAGTGCTCTGCTAATTAAAACACTTGGGGTAGGAGAGCAAGAGTGATGAACTCAGCAAACCAAGTATTTCAACTACAAAACAGACACAAGATTTTAAGGGACTAAGTTATTTCACTTGCACTGCAAGAAGCCTCCTCCTCCTAAATTTTTAATCTCAAGTAGACAGATGAGGGAACAAAGCAGCCAGAGGAATGGCGAGGCTGCAATGCTAGGAGCAGAGCAGGCTCAGCTCTCCCCTGCAAGCCACCACTGGGATAACCATTAGCAGTGGAGCTGGTGCTTACTTTGGCAGAAGCAATGAGGGAAAGGCAGCCTTGCAGGCAGCCAGGAGAGAAAGCTGCAGAGAAAATAGCTGCTTCCTTCTTGCTGGTGGCAGCTAAAGGAAAATGAGGGAGAATCTGTTTGGGGACTGTGACCTCTACCAGGCTGAGGAGATGGGTGATGCTCACATTTGATCTTTTGATCCCTGACATGCAATAGGTGGGGGCCTAGGGTGAAAGGGGGTTGCAAATGGCTTTTGAAGGCTGTGGAAGAAGGTGGGAATATATTTCTTATTGCAGAGCAAGTCACAGCCAAAGAGATGAAGGATATTCCCCTGAAGGTGGTCAGAAAGACCCAAAGGAAGGGAGGAAATACAATAGGAAGAGGAGGAAGGGTCAGAAGCAAGAAAGAAAAAAGAAAAAAGCCCTATAGACAGAGAAAAGGAAAGCAAGTGCCCCTTATAAAAAAAAAGGAAAAAGCTAAGGAATGGACTGAAAGGAAAATTGCAAGGAAAAAGGTGTTGCATGGCTGATGCTGCCACAAATGGCAGAGAGTACACTGGACTTGTCAGAAGAGTGATCCCAGGAGTTCCATTTCTGAGTCTTTCCAGGGACTGGTCGCAAAGAGCAGCTTCTGCTCTTCCCCAGTGTCTCAGAGCTGCAAGATGAAGATAAGAACCAGATTGCATCAGGCACCAACTGCAACTTAAAATACACTGCAGATGTATTCATGTTAATAAATTTAGCTACATTTTAACCACATTACATGACAAAAATGGAGATATAAATGAAGGGATCCTTCAAGAGAATATCAGGATAAGAGGTGGGAACAGACTGGTCTTAGGAGACACTCTCCTTTTACAGCTCTAATTTTGGGAGCAGCTCTTTAAACTTTGCATCCAATTGTAAGCTAAGATATCCAAGTCTTGCCCCTTCTCTTACATATGTCATATAATCAGGAAACAGGAATTATACAATCTGCCTCTGGCTTCTGTAGCTAAGCAAAACACTGCACAGGCTTACTGCAACAAACTAAAGAATTCCTTAGTAACCTGGAATGCAAATTAAATGAGATGGTTTCCCCTTTCCGATGATAGATGTTTTGCATGAAGAAAAAAACCTAACATTTGAGCATACGATTATGTGTGAATTCCTCACTGAGCTGCACTTAGTGTGTTTCAAGATGGTTCCAATATCCCATTCAGACACTTCCAAACCAAAACATAAACTCACAATTTTCTCTTTTTTTTTTTTTTTTCCTGGAGTGGATATATTGCTATCTAGAGGCATGTAAATCTGTACAAATTTATGACTGTGTTCTAATTCAGTTTATTTGTTGATTTATCCATTTCACCTCTCTAAAGAAAATAGAGCTAAAAGCTCTTCAAAAGCTGTGTTTGTGCTGGAGGACCACAGCTACAGACTTACAGCAAAGAGGCAGTGCTCAGCTCTCTGGACTTCTGACACAAAAGTCATCGTCTTGTTTTAAAGCTTGTGGGCAATGTCCTGTCTAATCCCAACAGCAAATACAATGCACAGCAGACCGGCATATTTTGTCTGCACAAAGTGGATATCTTTTAATCCACCTTCTGTACTTCATAACTTGATTTAGGGCATGGGGGTAAAACAGATGAGATGGTGGGGTGCAGGATTTCCAGGCACCCCAACTTCTGCAGGGTGTAATGCTGCCATTCCTCCCATCCTGCCAGGCTCTTGCAATCCTCTCCCATCATGGGGAGAGGAGGCCAGTGAGCCTTCATTGCCGGCTATCATCAGTGTCACTCCGGGGGTCAGGCATCAGGGTGTGAGCTCAGCTGCCTTCTTCCTTCCTTCCTTCCTCCCCTCTGCGGGAACCCAGAACCCAATGTAAATCCACTGACGTCAATAGGAGTCTGATCAAAGGGGACTGAATTAGACCTCAAGGGCATTGCCTCCGAGAACTATTTATGGTAAATCGATGTGACTTCAGGGAAGTGCCCTGACTTTTAAATTAAACACAATCTCATTTTAAATATGAGGTGAAGCAATCTTCCATTTAGGTCCTGATCCAGGAAATCATTGAGCACTTATTTAACTTTAAGCATCTCATTAAGTCCTGTGCTGTCCAGCATGATAGCAGAATAAGAGCATTACGCAAGTTCACAAGTCTTGGGTTTAAGTACGTAATTAAAGGTAAGCATGTGGCTAAGTGTTTCTGCTGAACAGGGGTGAAATTACTTGCATGCTTAGATGTTGCGCTGAACCATGGAGACAGGGGCTGCTTTGTACTTGAAGTAGAAAGAACAGGGAGCCTCTACCATGCTGCCACAGACCGAATGGCAAACAAGCAGACAAGGTCCCAAGCAAGCTTGGGGAGCAGCCATTGCCTAGGGAACCAGTAGGACTTCAAGACCTGCTACAGAAATACTGACAGGAATGAGGAAATCTGTATGTGCCTTGTCAGCCTGAGTGACTTCTGCAGGGTTCTCCCCGCCTGGCTTGTCCTCCATCTCTATTACCTTTCTAGAGAGGTCTTGCAGGGATGCTAAGAAAAGCACAGCCAAACACAGCCCAGCACAAAGAAAAGCGAGCACAAAACCAAACCCAGACAGAAAGCCTCTGAAGCAGTTCCTAGGAGCTCACAGGCCGCTGCGAGAGATTTCATTCGTGCCGCAAGGCGAGAAGCCAAGGAGAGACCCGGCGCTCCCCGCTCCAGGTGCGCGGGCTT
>NW_010135972.1:42073-45808 GCF_000699245.1 Pterocles gutturalis | reverse complement strand
CATTGCTTGGTAGCCAGCTCTGATGAGAACTGATGATGAGACTTACCACCGTGCCTTCCTGCAGATGGTTTTGGGGGGAAAGAAAGAGCTAAAGGGAAGTCTCTGCACAAGTCACAGCCACAAAAGAAAGGACACACAGCAAATCAAATCCACTCCAAGGACAAGAATTGAAGTTACAACTCAGGATGAAGGCAGGGAGGTCGTGCTGGCAAAACATCAGCTTTATTAAGGTTAGAGTCTTCAAACTTGTCTTGTTCTGTAATTTTCCGTAGGCTGCATACATCAAGGCACGTTTCAAGATAATCAGACTGTTGCAAAGAAACGAACATTAAAACTGGATATGTTTTTATCAACAGGGACAGAAAATGTCTAGTAAACATGAGTAGTGGCACAGCTTATAATGCTTACAAACTTGGCCTGTTTTGTAGCATTCCTCTAGGTCTGTGCATCAAAGCATGCTTAAAAATAGTCTGGCTGGTTATTTTTAAGGGAAGAACATTGAAATTAAGGGTCAAAGGCCAAAAGTTTTCTAGTGCATTATTGTGGAGTTACATCTTCAGGCATTTTTTAACACATTAAGGTTGTTTCCGGGCACACATGACGCATGGTGCACACTTAGATAGGCTTGCTTCAGCCTCTAAAAATGCAAGGGCTGTCACAGAATCCAAAAGTAGCAACCATGCATCAAGGTTTTAGCGTGGGGATAGGGAGCCCCTTTCTTTGAAACAGCCCTCAGGTAGGTTTCAGTGATTTAAAATGGAGATTCTCAAGTGTCTAGAAAGGGACCGACAAATTTTTCTAAAATACTCATGATTTCTCCTGAATCTTGCCCAATGATGGGTAGTTTAACAGACAAATCATTGCCCACTACACAGATTTTCAGTATCAGGTGGTACAATGTTTTCTCTTCTCCGGTAATAGAACGTGCGTGCTCAGCACACACCCTCCTCCTCCACAGGATCATAGGCATCCTCATACACACTCCCAGCAGGCAAACTTCAAGATTAACTCTTTGTCTAGGTTAAGTTGGAGACATGTCACACTTCAGGAGAAGGATGAGGTTAGCAGCAAGGCTCTAAAATGCTGTAAGGATCAGTAACTCTTGTTCCCAGAAATTCACTTCAGATCAAATCACCTCAAGCCAAAAGGCAAATCTCTCAGTCATCGAGAAAGATGCTTCTCAGAGCATCTATTTTCACCAACCAGTGCCCAAAAAGTATTTAAAATTTGAGAAATTTTAGCACATTTGTTTTCTAAGCTGTGCCTAGGACTAGGACCAGGCCCAGTACAGAACATGGCAGGAACACAAGTGCAGGACATCACTCAGGGGTCCACTGTGATGCTGGAGATCATTGTGTTAAACTTTTGAGCCATGTAGACAGAGAGTGCAATGAGGACACTTTGCACAGCTGCATAGCCCTCTCTCTTTTTGCAGTATTTTGCCCATGAATTAACATTACCGATAAGATTTGGAAAGCCAGCTAGAAGTTTTCCACAAAGATCTGGCTCATTAGCAGCTTGGAAAAACACACATGGGAAGTAAATGCTAGAAGTTAAATCTAGATTAGCTCCGTGACCAGGACATGGCTTGTGCCCTGTGCTAGAGTGTTGGTATAGCATGTGGCTTACATCTGAAAGGTGTCTCAGGAGGCAGCAGAGCCATAGTAAACATCACTATTCTGAACAATCAATAAAATTGGAGACCTACATAGCCAACAAAAGAAAGGACAATCCACAACATCTGTGTTGCTCCTGAATTGGGCATTTATCCTGGACAGGAGATGCTTTCAGAGCCTTGTTTCAAATAGCTATGCTCTGAAAAGCAGGCTAAATCCAGGAGGTCATCTTGAAATAACAGTTGGCAGGCCAAAGTGGCTTAACGTTGAACATGCTTTAAAGGACCATATGGAATAAGTTACAACAGAGTAAAGCAAACACTTGTCTCTCACATCCAGTGTTACTGTTAGCAACTTATTTGACTGCGTGTATTTCTCAGTAGTGACAATGACTCACTAAATAACAGGATAATACCACGGATCACTAGCATGTTGTGGTCTGTGGCCACAGGAAGGGTTTGCTTTTACTGTGTACATGTTGGCAGTCTCAGCGCAGTAGCAGCAAATCCAAATGTTTGCTGCCCCATCTAGGGCAGAAGCACAAGATCTCTCCTTGGAGCCTTTCCGTAAGCCAAAATGCTAACGTGGAGTCTTTCTAATATCATGCTTGGCAAACTGCAGCAAAGGTAAGGAGCTGAGAATTAGATTCTAGGAATGTAGATGTCCCCTTGGTTTTGCTATGCTGTTTCAGTGTGCGGATATGGCAATGGCTAGTGCTGGGACTCAGCATGGGAGGGGGCTGTTTCAAAGAAAGGGGCTCCCTATCCCCACACTAAAACCTTGATGCATCGTTGCTACTTTTGGAAACAGGCATCAAAGCAGTCTGATTTGGAAGGGTGAAGAGGTTGTAGGGCAAGAGACAAGACAAGGTCCATCAAGCCATAGACCTCTGCAGAAAGCCTGAGAGTGGTCAGAGCTACCTCAGGTGGCCAAGCACATTCCCTTGGCTGCTTCAGGACTTTTCAGGCTTCTGCCTGAGACCTGAAGCTCTGCCCAGATCACAGTGGCTCAGGCTCTTCCATCACCTCCACCAAGCTCATGGCCTGTCGCTTGCTTCCTAGTGCTTGTTGAACAGTACAGACAGAACTCAGCATCTCAGTGAGGTTTCCCTGTAGCCTGGGAGACCTAGCTGCGTGAGGAGCATTTTCAGGTAGGTTGCATCAAAGGATCCCAGCTCATCTCCCAGTGGGTTAGGGGCTGTACAGGTAGCCCAGGATGGCAGCATGCCATTAGTCTCCTTGCACATTGCTGTCCAGGCAGTCTCCAGGGATGCATCTAGCTGAAAAAGAGGAGACCATGACCCTATTCTGGCCATTTTGCAGAAGAGTGTCTGATACACCTCAAAGCAGAGAAGAGAGCGAAAAGGGAGCATTAATGTGCAGAAGTTTCCAACAGGGACTAAGGGAAGTGTTTGTGGGGGGATAGAAAGGCTGCAATAGTTTTGCAGGCCACATTCCTGCACTTTTCATGTTTTGTTATTTTTCCATTTTCACATTTTCCTCTAGTTTCCTGCTTTTGCTTATGTAAGAGGGAAGGAAAAGCCAATTTGATGTTCCAATGAAAGGAAGGACAACTCTCTGGAAAAGCAGGAAATGGTGTGTCCTGGTGTCATGGGGGATTAGTCTGCAACCTCCAGGGCATGCCACAGGCTGTGGGATAACCTGGGAAACAGCCCAGGGACAAAACTTCTGGTGAAACACATCCTGCACAGGATGGGGGGCTTGAAAGCATTGGGAGACTGAGAGTAGCAAAAAGGCTTTACACACTGTTCATTAGAACTCCATGAGGAGTGAAACAACCCAAGCACTGAATATCCCAGCCTGCTAGGGGAAAACCTGTACCCAAACAGCACTCCTTGGCAGAAGAAGTTCCCAAGCATTTGTCTTCTTTGGGTATTTGCAGACAAGTCATTAGTCGTTGTTAAGCTGAGTGGAACCCAAACTAGTCTGGGGCATATGTCTCCCCACTGTACCTGTACTCAAATCCTAACATTTTCCAGAATCCCAGCTCTGTGAGTATCTTCCTTCTACCTGTGACCACCTTTCTGTGTTAGGAAACTGGCGTGGAATTTTCCAGAGTGAAATGCATGCCCTCTCCTCTCCTCTCCTCTCCCCCCGCC